>NW_026652285.1:21343778-21497312 GCF_009828535.3 Hylobates moloch | reverse complement strand
AAAAAAAAAAAAAAAAAAAAAAAAAAAAGGAAAAGCATTAGAAGAAAACAGGCAAGGCACAGTCCACAAACCCACATGCAGACCTTTTTTTTTTTTTCTTTTGAGACTGAGTCTTGCTCTGTTGCCCATGCTGGAGTGCAGTGGCACCATCTCAGCTCACTGCAACCTCCGCCTCCCGGGTTCAAGCCATTCTCGTGCCTCAGCCTCCTGAGTAGCTGAGATTACAGGCACCTGCCACCATGCCTGGCTAATTTTTGTATTTTTAGTACAGACAGGGTTTCACCATGTTGGCCAGGCTGGTCTCAAACTTCTGACCTCAAGTGATCCACCCACCTTGGCCTCCCAAAGTGCTGGGATTACAGGCATGGGCCACCACACCCTGCCATGCAGAGTTTTTTGTTTCATCTTGAGAAACCAGTGTGCCTCTCTGTACAATAAAAATGTTGCTATGTATTTTCTATTCATTTAAGACTTTCTCAGGAGAAGACTGGAACAGTAAAATAATTCCTTTCTCCCACTCAGAAAGTCCCTGCTGGTAGTTGCATCAGTAGCAAAAGCAGCTAGCAGGCTTGTTTCCCTTCTGGTTGTGCACTGAGGGGCTGCTTTGTGATCCAGAAACCAAATCAAACTAAGCAGAAAAGCGCAACACAAGTCTACTTATTATCTTCAAGACAAAGGGAAAAATACAAAAGGGCAATCAACTGCACACTTCTTTGCTAATCACCAAGAGAAGGAGACGCTGTCAGAATCTAGCACTTTTTTCTCCCCATCTGGTCTTTAAAAAGCAGGAACTAGACACTGGTTCACAGGCTAAAAAAATCACAGGATAAAATATCAGAATCATTGTGTCTAAAAGCCTGACCCTCGGCACCTGCATGATGACTCTTCAGCAAGGAGCACCTAGCCCTGCCTGCTTGTTCAGCTTGTTTTCTCATCACCTTTGCTCCAGCAGTATTACATGTCTCCAGGTTCCCCCAAGTGCACCATGCCTTTACTCATAATGTTCCCTCTTGCTGGGACGCCTGTTCCATTGTCCATCCAGCAAAAACTTACTCATTAAGACATCAAATGTCCACTCCCTTTACAAAGCCTTTCCTGACTGTTTGATCCTCTTCTTTTTGCTTCTCTTTACTGTACAGAAACACCTGTTCAAATATCTCGGGAGGCTGAGGCAAGAGAATCGCCTGAACCCAGAAGGCGGAGGTTGCAGTGAGCCAAGATCGTGCCACTGCACTCCAGCCTGGGTGAAAGGGTGAGACTCTGTCTCAAAAACAAAACAAAACAAAACAAATCTGCAACAACTCTTAAGCTCACAAATCTGCCTCCCCCTATAGACTACAAGCCCAGGTTGTCATCTTCATCTTAACATTCTCAGACCTGGTTCAGTGCCCAGTCCAAAGGAAGTATTTAACAAATGTCTACTGAATTAATACGTAAATATGTATCTACCTCCACTACACTGAGCTGTTGGCTTTTAAGTACATAGATGATCTTAGCCTTGATGTCCTAGAATCCAGGTCCAGTGTAGCAGCAGCCCAGGAGTGCTAACAGTGTGAAGAAAAACCCCATGGCCAGGCACAGTGGCTCACGCCTGTAATCCCAGCACTTTGGAAGGCCGAGGTGGGTGGATCACTTGAGGCCAGGAGTTCCACATAAGCCTGGCCAACATGGTGAAACCCCATCTCTACTAAAATTACAAAAAATTAGCCAGGTGTGGTGGCACACACCTGTAATCCCAGCTACTTGGGAGGCTGAGGCAGGAGAATAGCTTGAACCCAGGAGGCGGAGGTTGCAGTGAGCCGAGATCGCGCCACTGCACTCCAGCCTGAGTGACAGAGGGAGACTCTGCCTGAAAAAAAAACAAACAAAAAAAAACCCATGAACCAAACCCATCTGAGTTGAAGTGCACTCATTACTGCTTACACAGGTTCAACTGCAGGGGCTCAGGAGGGCAGGAGTACAGCAATGCTCTTATATAGAAAGACAACTTCGGCCGGGCGCGGTGGCTCACGCTTGTAATCCTAGCACTTTGGAAGGTTGAGGCGGGTGGATCACGAGGTCAGGAGATCGAGACCTTCCTGGTTAACGTGGCAAAACCCCATCTCTACTAAAAATACAAAAAATTAGCTGGGTGTGGTGGCGGGCGCCTGTAGTCCTAGCTACTTGGGAGGCTGAGGCAGGAGAATGGCGTGAACCCAGGAGGCAGAGCTTGCAGTGAGCCGAGATTGCGCCACTGCCCTCCAGCCTGGGCGATCGAGCAAGACTCCATCTCAAAAAAAAAAAAAAAAAGAAAGACAACTTCAACAGGAAAGTAAATCTAGTCAACTTTCTCTCAATTATGCTGATGGAGGAAAATGATGGCAGCACAAAAAAATCCAACCAGTGGAGAATCCATAGACCAATATCATTAAGCCTTGAGACATGTATTATTTCTTTGCAGCAAAATTGTCTTCCAGATTCTATCTGACTCAAGCTATGTACACATAAAGGATGACAGGTATCTAATGTAGGGCTTCATGAAGCTCAGCTGTAATGCAGACACCTGGCCAGGCCAGGAAGTTCCCCTTACCTGGCACAGTCCTGGGTGCCTGCCTAGATGGCTCTTGCAGTTCCCCTTCCTGATGCTGGTGGAAAGCAGGGCTACAGAGAGGTCTCGACCCAAGGCTGCCCCAGCCAGCTCAGAATTGGACTGGGCACGAGTGGGTTTCCCATTTTTCAGCCTTGCATCCATAGCCTGGAAAGGCTATGCACAGCACCCGCTCCGTGTACTCTCAGTTGGCAATTGCTTGTATTGACCTAGGGGCTAGACTCCTACTATCTAGCATGGGCAAAATGTGGAAAAAGAGAAGCTTGACAAAGATGGGGGAGACCCTGGAGAGACGGGACATTGGCAGCCTTGCCATCTACCAGGACACTGGCTCCTATGAATTCCAGTGCACCATGGCAGGGGAAACCATGAGCAAAGGGAGTAAAACTCTCTGACCCTTGCTTAAATAAAGGAGGCTGGAGGGAAGGGGTTTAAAACTAGAAGAGGTGGTGGGCGCGGTGGTTCACGCCTATAATCCCAGCACTTTGGGAGGCCGAGGCAGGTGGATCACTCGAGATCAGGAGTTTGAGACTAGCCTGGCCAACATGGTGAAACCCCGTCTCTACTAAAAATACAAAACTTAGCCGGGCGTGGTGGCGGGCGCCTGTATTCCCAGCTACCCGGGAGGCTGAGGCAGAGAATTGCTTGAACCCGGGAGGTGGAGGTTGCAGTGAGCCGAGATCGCGCCACTGCACTCCAACCTGAGCGACAGAGCTAGTCTCCGTCTCAAACAAAACAAAACAAAACAAAAACAAAACTAGAAGAGGAAAACCACTCTGGTCTGGGATACCTTGGTCTCAAATTTCCTTCTTCTCCCTTCCCATTCAGCCATCTTCCTTCTCACCTCACCGTCTCTTCCTCACCCCACTGCACCTCCCCTCTCGGGGCATGGTCCACAAGTCATTTCAACCTCTCCCACTCTCATGCCCTAATTTCTCCCCACAACCAGATTACCCTTTTCTCTATGTGTCCCCATCACCTTGCCTCAGAGTCTGGCCCCTAATTCCATTTTCCATTTTTCTTTTCCCATTCCACTAGTCTCCCTTCCCAGGGGGTACTTCCTGCCCTAAGCTCGCCTACAGGCACCTACTGTGGGCCATCCACTTAATACTGACTACTCCTCTCAAGCCCCCGGGACACATCCTCCGCCCCGCCTGAGCTGCAAGAGATCCTCCTATACCTTTAACCAACCTCCACGTGCGTGTTAACAGCGGCGACAGCATTTCCTTGTCTCTCTGCTCCCGCCCCCAAAGGCGCTACCCATTGGCGGCTGGGTTCCTCTGTTCTCGCTCTAATTGGCCTCTTTACCGAAAAGCTCCAACCAATGACCTCTCCGTTTCTGTCTCCCTCCTCCGATCCTGGAAACTCATTGGCTCCGAGGACTTAGGACCTGTTAGCTTGGTTGGGGGACTGGCAAATCCTTCCTTCCCCGGGGTAGAAGTCCAGGGTGAGAAATTGGTTCCGAACTCAAAGGAACCCAGCGCCGGGCCACAGCCGGGTCACGTGGCCGGCGGCCCCCATGACGTGCTGGCTGCGGGGCGTCACCGCGACGTTCGGGCGACCTACCGACTGGCCAGGCTACCTCAGTCACCTGTGTGGTCGCAGTGCTGCCATGGACCTGGGACCCATGCGCAAGAGTTACCGCGGGGACCGAGAGGTGCCGCCGCCAGGGCCAGGCCTCCTGCAGGGGCGGGGGAAAAGGGGTCCCCGGAGTCATCTACAGCGGGGAGGGGAGTAGGAGGAGCCCCTCGGGGCTTCTGGGGCCACCCGGTGGGGCAAGGAGGTCTGGAGATCACCCCCCGTGGGGAAAGGGCGCTTCAAAGACATCCCACCAGGGGAGGAGTTCCAGGGAAACGCAAATGAAGATGGGTTCAAAAGGCGGCCTTTCGTAATGGGTAAGAGGTCGAACTTTGGAGCCTGCCTGGGTTGGAATCCTCAGTTTCCTCATCTGGGAAGTGATAGTACCTGCCTCACGGGGATGTTATGGTCTTAGATGTTTGTAAAGTGCTTAGAACCCTGCTACTCGACAGGTAGCAAGGTCAGATAACTTGCTCAGTCCCACAGCTAGTGATGAATGAATCAGGGGTTCATGTGATGGATGTCAGGACTGTGCTGGGCCTCCCTCAAGGGTGGGGGAAGAGGGGTCCTCGGAGTCATCTACTGGGGGGAGGGGAGTAGGAGGAACCAGCCCCTCAGGGCTTCTGGGGCCACCGCCTGGGGCAAGGAGCTTTTGGGGTCACCCAAACCTCCTTATGCCAGGTGGGCATGGTCATGTGCCCCTCTTTAGGTGGGTACAGTGATAAACAGCTTACAAACTGTTTGACAAAAAAGTAAGTGGAATATGGGGGAAGGCAACTAGCTCAGGGAGGAGGGGAGGAGAAAGCTCTTAGCTTACTGCCTTCAGTACTTTCTGCTGACCACTGGAAAGTTCTTTTCCTTTTCCCTTCTCAGGAGGGGAACCAAGAGAAGCTTTTAGGAATTGGGTTCCAGGGCCCTGGTTGCCAAATCTGGTTGCACGTGGTCACTTCTAGAAATGCTTGTTTAAAATGCAGTTTTTCCAGCCTGGGCAACATAGTGAGACCCTGTCTCTGCAAAAAAATAAAATTAGTCGAGCGTGTTGGAGCGTGCCTGTAATTCCAGCTACTTGGGAGGATGAGGTTGGAGGATCGCTTGAGCTCAGGAAGCTGAGGCTGCAGTAAGCCGAGATCATACCACCGCACTCCAGCCTAGGTGACAGAGTGAGACCCTGTCTAAAAAAAAATAAATAAGTAAATAAAAATGCAGTTTTTGATGAAGCCTCAGACCTGCTGAATGAGAAATTATGGGGGTGGAGCCCAGAAAGTTTTTTTTATGCTCCCCAGGTGATTCTGATGCATAGACAGTTTTGACACCCATGACATGTAACCCTGATTTATCCATCACTAGCTGTGGGACAGCAAGTTGTCTGACCTTTTTATGCCTGTTTCCTCACCTGTAAAATGGGGCACAGAATCTTCTTACCGCATACTATTTTTTATTTTAAGGTCATTGTCATGAGGACTAAATGAGTTGATTTTTGAAAAGTGACTAGAACAGTGCCAGATGCATAGTAAGCACTATATATGTTTATTAAATGAAATAAATCTCCCTTCCTAGGCATTTGAGGAGACTCATCTGACCTCCCTTGACCCAGTGAAACAGTTTGCTGCCTGGTTTGAGGAGGCTGTTCAGTGTCCTGACATAGGGGAAGCCAATGCCATGTGTCTGGCTACCTGTACCAGGTGGGCATGGCCGTGGGCCCCTCTTTGGGTGGATACATATGAACTAGGAAGCTCATGAAGCTCTCAACTCTGGTTGCCAACTTTATGGTTCCAGCTCTGTTATTAATGTGCTGTGTGGCTTTAGGCAAGATACTTGTCCTCTCTGGGCCTGTGTCCTTACCTGTAAACCAAAGACCAGACCACAAAATTACATTTCAGTGATAAAATTGCAGTACCTTGTTCATTTCTGCCCTTGATACATCCACACACAACCCTTTGCCTCCCTCATCTCCCCATCTACCCGAGCCCCGTCTGCCATTCAGGAGCTACTTCTCCTGGTGAAGCTCTGTCTCTCTCTCGAAATCTAGCACAGTACTTGAGTATATCATTCCTTTGATAATCATATGCCCTTTGAGACATCACTTGTATTAGCCTGTTATTCAATTCTCCTTGCTAAAGTGCAAGGCCTTGAAGTCAGTGCTCTTGTACTGTGCGAGTGGATATCTCCCAGAGCTCTGAGCAGAGGAGCTGATCTCATAGCACCACTATGATCCCGAAGCATGGGATGATTGCATTATTGTTAGTTCCTGCCCTTAGGGTCTTATGAATTTGCTAGGGCTGTCTTAACAAAATACTGTAGACTGGATAGCTTAAACAACAGGAGTTTATTTCCTTATAGTTCTGGTGGCTGGAAGTCCAAGATCAAGGTACCATCAGGGGTGGTTTCTGATGAGGCCTCTGCTTGGGGTTTGCAGACAGCTGCTTTTTGCCATGTCCTCACACTGCCTTTCCCGTGTGTGTGTGTGTGTGTGTGTGTGTGTGTGTGTTGTGGAGGGCAAGGGAGGTGGTTCTGAAGTGTCTCTTCTCTTACAGTGACACCAGTCCTACTGGATTAGGGCCCCACCCCTATGACCTTACTTAACCTTAATTACCTCCATAAGGTCGTCGTCTCCAAATACAGTCACATTGGGGTTTAAGGCTTTAACATAGGGGTTTGGGGTGACACAATTCAGCCCATAACAGGGCCCCAGGCTGTGGTGTCATACCTCTAGGACAAATCCCCAGGAGCACATGGGAGGGGGCAGCCTGACAGCCCAATAAAGGGGGTGCAGCTGGAGGGGGTGCTGAGACATCCTTTGGGGAGAAGGCTCTGACCACAGTGCTCTGCTGTTTGCTCCTAGAGATGGAAAACCCTCTGCTCGCATGTTGCTACTGAAGGGCTTTGGGAAAGATGGCTTCCGCTTCTTCACTAACTTTGAGAGTCGAAAAGGAAAAGAGCTGGTGAGTGAAAAGAGCTAGTAATCTTTCCCAGGGTCTGCAGGGTTTGGCTCTTGCCTCCTCAGTCACCTTTTCATGCCACCCCACCCCCCAGTCTAGTTGCTCTGTGTGCAGGTGCCCTCCTGCCATGAGGCCTTGGCACTTGCTGTGCTCTCTGCCATAAATGAATGAATGCCCTTTCTAACCAGCCTCACCCCATCAGCCATGACCTGTTCCTTCAGATCTCAGCCCACATGTTACCTCCTCAGGATGGCCTTCCTTGACTCTGACTCAGACTCAGCCCCTCATGCTGTTTGCTGCCATTATAACTTGCAACTTTCTTTTTTGTCTTTTTCTTCAGTTTGGAACTGAGCATTTATTTGAGTGATTATGTAACGGATATTTGTCTCCTCTGCTCAACAGTAAGCTCTGTAGGAGTGGAGGCTGCTCTGTTTTATCTCTGCTGTATCCCCCGCATGTCTCCTGTTGTAAGACCCAGAGTGGGCACTTCGCGTGCATTCAGTGAATGAATCCAAAATGAGTAAACCTCCCTGAGTCCATGCCAGCCAAGCATGCATTTCTCAAGACTCACAAATCTGTGGGTGAGAGAAATCACCCAGTCTCACTTTGGAGTCCGACTGGCTTAAACTTAGCTCCACCACTTACTGCAGGAACTTGGGCATGTGACTTAGCCTGTCTCCGTATCTGTGACAATAGGCCTACTTTTAGGGTTTAAATGAGCTCTTACGGTGGATGCATCTGCTGTGGACCTGCACACCACAGCTCTCCTCCCTTTTCCCTGCATGCTGGAGGCCTCCTCTCCCTGTCCTGATGGCTGGCTGTGGATTCTCTTTTACTTCTAGGACTCTAATCCCTTTGCTTCCCTTGTCTTCTACTGGGAGCCGCTTAACCGTCAGGTGAGTGAATTTTCCCAGGACAGCCTGGGATGGGCTGGGTTGGCAAGGCCTGAGTTTATGATTAAGTCTAGTGAAGGTCCCCAGACTGGGCAAACATCCCAGCTGGGCACTCTGCCTCTAAAATAGCCCTCAGTTAGTTGGAGCCAAGAGTGGTGGGGCAGCCAATCGAGCAGAGAGGAACAGGGCCTATGCTGGTAGGGAGGGCAGGTGGCATTGAACGCCATTCACCCAGAGCCATCCCTGAGCAGGTGCGTGTGGAAGGCCCTGTGAAGAAGCTGCCCGAGGAGGAGGCTGAGTGCTACTTCCACTCCCGCCCCAAGAGCAGCCAGATTGGGGCTGTGGTCAGCCACCAGAGTTCTGTGATCCCTGATCGGGAGGTGAGTGGGGCTCCGCTGTAGTCCTCCAGGTGGCGGAGGCTTTGGCTTATCCCCAGAAGCTGTTCCCAGGAGATGCCAGGTTCCTATCTCTCCAGCCCAGTGAAAACAGTGAAAAGGACAGTGAGAAGGGAAAGTGGGGGTAGGGAGAGGGGAAATAGGCCTCCTCTGTCCATCTGGCCATCCCGTTGACTGCTCCTGGAGGACAGAGGCCAGTCTGCTCTGCTCACCCATGTCCCCAGCACATATCCCCAGAAAGTCCTTGTTAATGAATCATTGACTGGGCCTGGCCCTTCTTCTAACTCCTTCCCCTGGACAGTATCTGAGAAAGAAAAATGAGGAACTGGAACAGCTCTACCAGGATCAAGAGGTGCCCAAGCCAAAATCCTGGTGAGTGACATCTGGTAGTTCTCTAGAAAGGAACACCAGGCCCCTGTGTTTACTTGAAGCCACCTGCCTGGGGAATCACAGATCTCCTCCTCCCTGGCCACCCTTGTCACATGCATGCCAGCAACTTCCTTCAAGAGGCCTTGGGATGAGGGGTGAGGGTGGGAGAGTGACCTGGCTAGAAAACTCCACAGAGCACTGAAACCTCTGCTTCTCCTTATAGGGGTGGCTATGTCCTGTGCCCTCAGGTGATGGAGTTCTGGCAAGGTCAAACCAACCGCCTGCATGACCGGATAGTCTTTCGGCGGGGCCTACCCACAGGAGATTCCCCTTTGGGGCCCATGACCCACCGCGGGGAGGAAGACTGGCTCTATGAGAGACTTGCACCTTAACTCTGGGACCTGCCGGCCCAGAGTGGAGCTAGGGCTAGGTGTCAAGAGAGGGTGTGGGATTGGGACCCAGGCCCTTCTTTCTAAACTCAACCCATTTCCCTCCCTACCCCTTATATTCAGGACTCTTCAGAGCTAATCCTCTAAGTTCTCTGTACTCAGCTGGTTCTCAGTTAGCTGGTCAAGTGGAGTATAATGGTGGCATAGAGAATCACCAATGGAAAATAATTCCATAATTATTTTTTTGACCTTGCCTATGATTGATTAGGATAGCTCCCTCTAGGGGTAGCAGCCGGTGTGACTCCCTTTCTGGTGACAGAGGGCCCCAGCAGCCCTGTCTGTTACCATGTCAGTCATACTGGCCAAAGCTTAGTCCCAGCATATGCACCTGAGCCAACCTGGCCAATCAGATTGTTTTGTCAATAATTTGAAATCTGAACTGGAGAGATCCAGAACCTTGGGAGTCATTGAAGCCAAGTCATTCACAGCAGCCAGGAAACAATAGGAACCAACAGCCTCTGCCTGCTGCTATTGCAATTCCCAGGATCTCTCCTTCCCTGGATCCCTCCCTCCCAGGTCTGGGCTGTGCAGTTCCTCCCTCTGCCTTGAAACACCCCACTATCTCTGTAAAGTCTCTCTCTCTCTCTCTCTTTTTTTTTTTTGACTTAATCTAGCTAGAATCTATTTCTGTTGCTTACAACTTAACTAACTCATTTACGGATAGGACTTTTTTTTTCTTTTCTTTTTTTTTTTTTTTGAGATGGAGTCTCACTCTGTCGCCCAGGCTGGAGTGCAGTGGCGTGATCTTGGCTCACTGCAACCTCTGCCTCCCAGGTTCAAGCAATTCTCCTGCCTCAGCCTCCCAAGTAGCTGGGACTACAGGCACATGCCACCACGGCCAACTAATTTTTGTATTTTTAGTAGAGATGGGGTTTCACCATGTTGGCCAGGATGGTCTCCATCTCTTGACCTTGTGATCCACCTGCCTCGGCCTCCCAAAGTGCTGGGATTACAGGCATGAACCACCACACCCAGCGAGATGGGGTTTCATTATGTTGGCCAGGCTGGTCTCCAACTCCTGACCTGAAGTGATCCGCCTGCCTTGGCCTCCCAAAGTGCTGGGATTACAGACATGAGCCACCACGCTCGGCCAGGATAGTATATTTTTATAGCACTTCCTCTATTGATTGCTGCCTTCTCTGTGGCTACAAGGGACCCACAGAATTACAAGGAAGTTACAGGGAAGCAGGTTTCATCTCAATATTGGGAGAGATTTCAAACAATCATACCTGCCTGAGAAGGAGTGGGCTGTCACTAGGAATTTTTATTCCCAGTCAGTCAGGAATTTTGTAGAAGGGCTTCATGTGCTGGTACCAATAGGACAGGAAGATTTTAATCGGCTTTACTATCTATGTTTGTTTATGGAAACTGTATGTATGTATACATACATTTTCCAAAAAGAAAAATTAAATGATTATAGAGATTATGTTTTTCAGACTACTCACATATCTGCTTTCCTTACTCCCCACCTCTGCTGGTAATTCCTAGATCATTGGTTTTTCCCCCATACTGGAATTACCTGGGGAGCTTAAAAAAAACCCTGATGCCTGGGTCCCATCCTCAGAGACGATTGAACCAGCCTGGCCAGCATGGCAAAACCCTGTCTCTACTATGATATGAGTGCAGCCTGGGCACTGGGAAATTTAAAAGCTCGCCAGAGAATTCTGTGCAGCCAAGGTTGAGACCTCCTGGTCTAGAGCTTTGCTATACACAGGGTGGTCCACAAGCCAGGAGCATCAGCATCACTTGGCAGCGCCTTAGAGATTCAGACCCCAGACCCACTGAATCTGACCCTGAATTTTCACCAGGCCCCAGGTGATCAGCTACACTAGACTCAACCTCTAAACCATGACCTCCCACCCTCACAGTCTGTGATCCTTTAGTGACTCTCAGCTGAGTCCTGTGCTGAACTGTGTTTGTTCTCCTTGAGCACAAGCCAGCTGACCAGGGGCAGACTGGATGAGCAAGCAACCTGCTGGCTATGGAGAGGAGCCAGGCTGGGTAAATGTTTGCTGTGACTAAGCCAGGATCAAAGAACTGACTGTTGCTTGCACTGGCTGGCATTGAGCTTGCCACTCTGTGAACTGTGCTTCCTTCGCCTGCATGGACCTGTGCCTCAGTCACTATTATCCGCAGGCCTTCTCCAAGGGCAGCCCTCTCCTTGTTTATCCCTCTTAAGCCTGCGTGCAGGAAGGCACATTAACCCTGTGGCCCCCTGCAGGCAGGAGGGTGTCGGGTGCCCTTACCTACCTTGCCCTATTTCTTGTACCGTAGGCTGTGCCGTTCATGAGTAAGTGTATGTGTGTCTGTGTGTGTGTCTAGAAGTGCTGCACCCACCTTGTGTTATTGGAGGTTGTGTATCCCCCTAGCTTTGAGCCTGGTCTCAGATGTTCCTTTTCCGTTCTCTGTCCAGCCATTACTGCCCCCAGTCTGTAATAAAAGCCTGTCAGCCGTGCTCTTTATTGATGTTCAACCCGGCCTGGTCTCCCTCAACCCCCAAGGCGGGGACCTGGGGACTTTAAGCGACTTTCCTGCCCCCTCACTTCTCTGCACCATGTAGGCAGTAGGTCCAGCAGGGGGAGCCCGCCACCCAAGGTCGGCCCCTTCCGGGCAGTGAAAGCCACTTCTAGCCGGCCTCCCCTGCCTCCCGCTTCATCCGCTTGGGCCGCGTCCCAGTGAAACTGTGGTCGATAACCCGTAGCCTCTCCCGGTTCCCGCACATATTTGCGCTCTCGGTTCCTCCTCCTCCCCTGTTCTCATGAAAGCTTGCAGTGGCCTCACTCTGCTTCCCTGGGCAGCCAGATCTCTCTTTGGCTTCTAGTACCTACCCCACATCCATCCGGCCCCCCAGCTTAGAAACGTGTGGACTTTACCTAGAAGATGGAGCCGGGGTCAGCATGCAAGGGGCAGAGGGGCTGTGGATACTCTCACCCAGAGGGGTAATGGTGATACTGGAGGAGTTGGCAGTACAGTGCCAGTATTATCTAGAACCTTAGGTGGGTGGCCCAGGGGCCATCCTTATCCCCCACCTCAGGGAAACCGAGAATGGGCGGATGTGGGAGATGCCTGTAGTCTAGGGTCTTGGGGGACACTCAGCTTGACAGCTGGTTGGCTTTATCCAACTGCTTCCAGAGTTTGTCCAGTCCCCTCAAGTGATGCTCACCTCCCAGGATCCTAAGACCCAGAAGTTGCTCCCTCCCCTCCCAACTTCCCCTTCTGCAGAAGGTGTCAGTGCTTTTATTTGTTCCAAGCTTCAGTTTCCTGTTCCCGTAGCAGATGAGAATCAAGAGTGGAAGGTGGCTGTGTGGGACAGTGGTCACATGTACAAGCTGGCTCTGGCTTCAGTCCCAGCTGTACCACTGCCAGCACCTGGCCCCCAGGATGAGTGATTTAACTTCTAAGCCTCAGCCAACTTGTCTGAAAAATGGGGATAATGACAGCACCTGTCTCAGGTGATGATAGGATTAAATGAACAACGTTAGGGAAGACTTGTTCTAGGGGCCGCCTGCCATAAACACCCTATAAATGTTAGCTATTAACACTGGGCAGGGCTGCAGTGTAGGGAAAGTCTGAGATGCTCTGTGGAGGCCTCATGGATTGAGTAATTGGTGAGACCCTAGAAAGTTCTGTGTAGTGGGAAGGGGTAGGGGAAAGAGGCTTTGGGAAAGGCAGCACCCCTGAGCCTGCCTTCCATCCCTCCAGCTCCTGGTCTCCCTTACTCATCATTTGAGGTCCCCCTGGCCGGGGTGAGGCCCCTAACAAAGGCTCCCTTGTATAGGTCTGTTTGTTTCAGTAATAAATTCCCTGAGCAACAGCACCTGGGGTGAGGTGGCCCAGCAGCCTGCCAGGAGCTGACCTGGAAGCCGCAGGACCACATTGTTTAGTGGCCACCTTGGTCTCTCCCTGTGTTTCTACCATGAGCTCCAGAGATTTGGCCAACATTTTTTTAGTTCCCAGCTCTTACAGCTTGAGAAAGAGCTAGACCTAACCTCATAAAATGACAGCTTTCTCCTCTTTCTTATTTATTTATTTATTTTTGAGATGGAGTTTTGCTCTCGTTGCCCAGGCTGGAGTGCAATGGAGCTATCTCTGCTCACCGCAACCTCGGCCTCCTGGGTTCAAGCGATTCTCCTGCCTCAGCCTTCCAAGTAGCTGGGATTACAGGCATGTGCCACCACACTCGTCTAATTGTGTATTTTTAGTAGAGACAGGGTTTCTCCATGTGGGTCTTGAACTCCCTACCTCAGGTGATCTGCCCGCCTCAGCCTCCCAAAGTGCTGGGATTACAGGCATGAGCCACCGTGCCCAGCCTCTCTTATTTATTTATTTATTTTTTCCTAGAGATAAGACCTAGTTCTATCACCCAGGTTGTAGTGCAGTGCCACAATCATGGCTCACTGTAGTCTTGAACTCCTGGACTCAAGCAATCCTCCCACCTCAGCCTCCCAAGTAGATAGGACTACAGGCATGTGCCACCACAGTTAGCTACTTTTTGTTTGTTAGTTGTTTTTTTTTTAGGCATGGGTTCTCCCTATGTTGCCTAGGCTGGTCTCAAACTCCTGGGCTCAAGCAATCCTCCCACCTCAGCCCCCAAAGTGCTAGGATTACAGGCCTGAGCCACTATACCCACCTTCTCCTTTTTCTTAAACCAAAGCTGTGGGGTATGGTGGAGTTCCTTATAAAGGAAGGGGGGCCGGGCGCGGTGGCTCACGCTTGTAATCCCAGCACTTTGGGAGGCTGAGGCGGGCGGATCACGAGGTCAGGAGATCGAGACCATGGTGAAACCCCGTCTCTACTAAAAATACAAAAAATTAGCCGGGCGTGGTGGTGGGCGCCTGTAGTCCCAGCTACTCGGAGAGGCTGAGGCAGGAGAATGGCGTGAACCCAGGAGGCGGAGCTTGCAGTGAGCGGAGATCGCGCCACCGCACTCCAGCCTGGGTGAAAGAGCAAGACTCCGTCTCAAAAAAAAAAAAAAGAAAAAAAAAATAAAATAAAATAAAGGAAGGGGGAAGGAAGCCAGTATTAAACTGAGCACTTACTATGCGACCTCTCATAGGCCACTTAATACTGACCACTCCCTATGAGATAGGTATTATTTCAGCCCCCTTTTACAGAAGAGGAAACTGAGGCTCAGAGTACAAGCAAATGTTCCCAAGGTCACCCAGCTACTAAGGGGTAGAGCCAGAGTTTGAATCTTAATCCCAAACCAAACCACTGAAACTTTGGGGTCAATCACCAAAGGTCTGCCCTACTCTCTTAGAGCACCTGATGGCCTTTCTGTTGACTGGAGAGAACTGACCACTGAGGTGTAACTAGCTCCTTCTGCTCCCCCATCCCCATACTAAGGCTAGTTTGATGGTAAAAATTAGTGACCCAGTTCCTACATTGTCACACCTGGGAACGCTTCCTGAAGCTTGAAAGGAACAGTTTGAGCACAAAGGTCCACTTTACTTACACGAAGGAAGATAAAGGCATGAGAAACAGTCATCTCAATAAATGCAAGACATGAGCATAAAAGAGGTTCTCTGCTTTTCCAGCGTTGTTATTACAGAGAGAAACCTACAATTATTTTGTTAAACAAAATTCAAGGCTCCAGGACTCATCTCTGGAGCTGATATGTCTTAAATACTATTATAGTAGGGGAGGGAGAGGAGAAAATTCCCCACCCACTCCCCCAATTTGGCCCGTGTAGCTTCCCTTCGAGGGTGTGTGACTTGCCACCTGCAAAAGTCATGGTCAAAACGGGAACCAACAGGCCAAACTACCATCAATCTAGTCTTCTACAGCACCCTAACAGAGTGCCAGGGTCCCCTGCCCCCTCCATACCTGAGGGCAAAGTTCCAGGAAGTTTACTGCCGGTGTTAGGAGGTGAGCTCAAGTTCAGTGTCTCTGCCTCTGGCTCCACAGAAACCAGCCCCTATCACGTGGCTTCTGGAAAATGTGCCCTCCTCAGGATTGGTCCAGGGAGTAGTCACAGGTAGAGAAAGTAAAGGGAGCAGCAATTGAAACTCGCCCTTGACCCTGTGTCCAGTAAGGAGATGAAGTCTGTCTGGCTCACTCTCTCCATTCCCTGCCATGCCCACCTCCCTGCTGGCCCTGCCATTGCTTCAAGGAGGGCTGTTCCTCCTGGGTGAGAGTTTTCACCCTTGAACTACAGTGCCTTTGTATGTGGTCAGGGGGAGGGTGGAGGACCCTGGGATCTCCCAGGCCTTTCAAAAGTGGAGGCACATAAATACAAACCTATAAACCAGCCATTTCCTGCCAGCAGGTATCAACTGCCCCCGCAACTTCAGCTATGGCCAAAGAGGCCAGCGTGGCAAGGTCCTGTCTCAGATCTGGCTGATGGCAGGGAGCCAGGAGGTGCTAGCACCCTCCTCAGCCCTTCACTTCGATGACCGTCCTTCCTCGTGATCATCAAAGAGGTTAGGGTTCTCTGCCAGCGTGGCTCTCACTTTCTTCTTCTCCTTGAAGCGTCCTGAGTTGGAGACCTTGACGTGCTTGCCCTTTGTGCTCTTGTCCACAATCTTCTCCAGGCGGGTGTTAAAGTCGCTGTTGGGGCCTCCAGTGTCAGGCCTTGGGGGTTCTGCATCTCCCTCTGTTTGGGCATAGGTGTCAGGGATCTCATACAGCACCTTGGGAGTGGATTTCTTTTTCCGGAGGAAAGTCAGCTTCCACCAACCAATTTCAGTCGTCATGGCGCTGCCTAAGCCAAGGGTGGGGCTTTCTGCTGGAGCAGGGTGGGGGAGACAAAGGGGTCAGTGGGAAAAGGGGGTGGGTGCCTTTGGACCAGCTTGCTGCAGACTCCTAATCATGGGCTGTTTTAAGAATTAAAGAAAGGGCTGGGCATGGTTCCTCATGCCTATAATCCCGGCACTTTGGGAAGCCAAGGCAGGTGGATCACCTAAGGCCAGGAGTTCAAGACAGGCCTGGCCAACGTGGTGAAATCCCGGCTCTACTAAAAATATAAAAATTAGCTGGGCGTAGTGGCACGCATCTGTAATCCCAGCTACTCGGGAGGCTGAGGCAGGAAAACCACTTGAACCCAGGAGGCAGAGATTGCAGTGAGCTGAAATCACACCACTGCACTCCAGCCTGGGTGACAGAGCGAGACTGTTTCAAAAAAAAAAAAAAGAAGAAGAAGAAGAATTAAAGAAAGAATTTAAGGTAGGGCTGAATAAACCCAAGATTCAGGTCAGTGGGATGACACAATTGCTTTTGGAGAGTGTGAGACAAGAAAAGGGTCAAAATCAAGGTCAAGACAGGGAAGCCACTTGCCAGACAGAGAGGCAGTGGGACAGGGACACACCATTGCCCTGCAGGGTTGTCGGGAGCTTTGAGGTAATTCCTGCCAGGCCCCTCAGGGCCACAGGCAGGTGGACAGCTTGCCTGAGTCACACAGCATCCAGGCCTTTGATGCTCTTCCCAAACTTCCCACTATACCACCAGACCCTGCTGCCAGGCATGGGCAGACCATTGACTGGCAGCATAGGGAGGGAAACGCCCTGTGCATTTTGCTTGGAATTCATTACAAAATTAAATATAATTAGTGACATTCCAAGCAATTTGAACTTCCCAGTGGTGACCAGCAGGGCTAAAGTAGCTGCTGGGCTGTTCCTAAGGCAGGAGTCAGAACCTCAGGCTGGGAGTGGGAAGTCCTGGGGGCTGTCCTAGCCTCATGACCTGGCAAGCTACCACCTCTCTGGGCCTCAGTTTCCTCACCCATCCCGTCCAGCGCTAGCATTTAGCTCTACTGTTAATCCCTGCCCACAGAGGTAACCATGCATTGCAAAGTAAAATTTATGATAATGGAAATAATTACTAAGGGATGGTTCCCTTTCCCCACCAAGCTTCCACAAGGACAGGAGTTGGAAGGGGAGCTAAAAAGGCAGAAAGCAGTTAGAAGGATCCCAGAAGTACAGGGAAGACATGGTCATCACAGGTTGTACCTTTCAGGGTGGGGCTTGGGGCTGAAATCCAGGCTTCTCCGCTCACAGGCCACGTGCCCTGCCATGGAGCTGCCTTCCCTGGGGGCCTCAATCTTTGACTAATTTCCACAAAAGTACTGTCTGAGCTAGCGGAACTTCTGGGAGAGGAGGTTGCCTGGACATCATTGATAGCTGGGGTATGTAAGATAGAAGCAGATGACAGTCTGCTAGATGAAGGAAGATCAATGACAGAACAGGTAGAGGAACACTGATGACTGGTGAGGTCGGTGGTCTTGTTCTCAGGATGCCTAGCTGCCGGCTGTGAAAGCTCCCAGGAAGGACGGCGCAGCCAGTGTACACCAGAAAGCTAGAGGGTATCACCTCCTTTTAAAAACTGGAGGTGTTCACTACATTTTTGAAAAAGACCAGAAAGACACTCCAAATGATTAATAGTGCCTTTCTTTTTTTTTTTTTTTTTTTGAGACAGAATCTTGCTCTATTGCCCAGGCTGGAGTAAAATAGTATGATCTCAGCTCAACACAACCTCCACCTCCCAGGTTCTGGGATTACAGGCATGCGCCACCATGCCCGGCTAATTTTGTATTTTTAGTAGAAATGGGGTTTCTCCATGTTGGTCAGGCTGGTCTCGAACTCCTGACCTCAGATGATCCGCCCGCCTCAGCCTCCCAAAGTGCTAGGATTACAGGTGTGAGCCAAAGCGCCCAGCCCAATAGTGCCTTTCTTTATGCAGGAGTAGAGAATGCTTTCTCTTCTCTAGTTTTCTGATCTGGAATTTCCATAATGTACATATAGATTATTTTAGGGGTGGGGGGGGCATATCAAATTTAGGAAAGAGGAGAGCACGATGCAGGCCTAGGTTTTACGATGAGCAGAATGCCTGCATCCATACCCCTCGTGCTCTGGTCTCCTGCTCCCCACCTCCTCCCTCAGAGCACACAGCCGGTGAATTCCTTCCCACCTCTCGGACTGGGAAGCAGCTCCCACATTGCCAGCTCTGTCCCTTTAGCTGTCAAGTAGCAAAAGAAGCTAAGGGGAGATCTTGTGCAGCTCCCACTCAGAAAGTGAAGGAGCGGTGAGAGGGGCTCGATAAATACCTCCAGGGCACCCTGGAGAGGTGAGCACACCTAGGGACAGCCTGAGAGGTTTGCTTTGGCAGCTTGCCCCACCTGGGCTTAGCACAGCCTTGTACAGAACTTAGTGTTCCAGAATGGGTTTCTGGAAGGAGGTAGGGGAGAGCAGAGAAGGAGGAACAGGGCACTTGCTTGGTCTGTGGGTGCCTGAGTCACTGCCTTGTCTGGAATGAGGCCCACAGCCCCACCACTGCCCATTTGGGGCTGCCAAGGAACTTGGGGAATGGAAGAACAGAAGATCCAGCTCCTGAGACTATCATAACCACCAGATTTTCTAGCTCCAGAGAGAAAAGGGCTTCGCCTGTGCCCGTTAAAATTCACCTCTTTTAACAGGCATTTCAAGTTGGCAAACCTGGGGCTTAACTCTCCTTGGCATAAAGGGAGCCACAGATCACGAGGAACTTGTCAGCAAACTGTAGAGATGGGAACAGCCCTTGTGCCCTGCCCTGGGGCCTCCAACAAGGCATCAGCTCTGGTGCCCTTGCATCCTAGCCTTGTACTCTGGTCTCTTTAGAATACTCTGCCAGAGGCCAGGTGCGATGGCTCAAACTATAATCCCAGCACTTTGGGAGGCTGAGGCAGGAGGATTACTTGAGGCCAGGAGCTCAAGACCAGCCTGACCAACATGGGGAAACCCTATCTCTACTAAAAATACAAAAACACAAAAAATTAAGCGGATGTTGTGTCGTATGCCTGTAGTCCCAGCTATTCGGGAGGCTGAGGCACGAGAATACCTTGAACCCAGGAGGCAGAGGTTGCAGTGAGCTGAGATCATGCCACTGCATTCCAGCCTGGGCTACAGAGTGAGACTCTGTCTCAAAAAACAACAACAACAACAAAAGAGAATACTCTTTTTGCCAGGCCTTCCTGTCTCTTCTGCCCAGGAGGACATGTGGGCACCAGTAAGCAGGTGTTTGCCCCATTAGACAAGCCTGACTTATGGAAATCTGAGTTTGCAAAACAGAAAAATTAGCGGACTATTCTTTGTTTTACAAAATAACCCAGCTGTAGGATCTGTAAGTAGTCATCATAAAAGATAGTGTAAAGTCTGATTTGCTTTAAAAACAAGCAAACAAAAAAGGTGATGTGATATCCAAACTTCCCAGTTTCTCAAAGTTGCAAAGAACAAGATATCTACAGCCGCCTGCCTGTGCCTCATCACAGAGGGCTGAAAGGGGTTGGGGGAGTGGGGGCAGGTGCTTGAGACTTCAAACAGACCCAGCATTTGGTGACACATGGTGGGCCCTGCAGTTCACTCGTGCAGGTTCCTGAGCTGGCCAAGCTAAGGGCTGGGCCCTTGCCCTGGGGCCCTGCAAACCAGGGATGATGGAAATCAGCCCCTGAGGATGCCAGCTTCACCTCTGCTGTTTGCAAAGCTTTGGGGCCATGAAGGGCCTCATGGGACAGCCTGCCACCCCCTGTCTTTGGTGTCCAGCACTATAGCATGCACATGGGTGTCCCAGGACAGGCCCCTCCATCCCAGCTGGGTTCTGTGAGCTGCTCTGAAGGGCTTTGCCCAGACTGAGCCAGGCCCCTCCTGAGCTGGGTCAAGTTAACCATTGACTGGGGCAGAGGTGGAGGGGCAGGGGGACAGATAGGGGAAGCAAGTCAGCTAAT
Source organism: Hylobates moloch (assembly GCF_009828535.3). Classification (NCBI taxonomy): domain Eukaryota; kingdom Metazoa; phylum Chordata; class Mammalia; order Primates; family Hylobatidae; genus Hylobates; species Hylobates moloch. The sequence continues at coordinate 21,477,409 of NW_026652285.1, read as the reverse complement.
ATGTTGTAAGACAAAACCGCAGAATTCCCTCCCCCATCCCTCTGCAGGGCCCCGATGGCACTTAGGGGGCCTGCAGGATGAGACAGGGGTACCCTGGATAGGAATGGGGAGATGTTCCTACCAGACAGCTGGAAAAATGCTCCAGACTGGGGGGTCAGAAGGGTGGGCTCCAGTTCAGCAAGGGTTAACGGAAAACTACTCAGCAGGAGCTCTGTTTGAGGCCTGGACTGACTCCAAGAGGCCAGTGGGATGAGTCTTGAGTGGAGACCAGGTTAGAGGCCTGGGCTCCTCTTTCCTGCTGGGCTTGTCAGCCATGGAGGCAGAACTAGGTGCTTTGACTGGGGTCTATGCCTTGGTTTCCCCACCCACCAGCCCTCTGCCTGTACCTGTAATCCCGACTGCTCCAGGCTGGAGGTGAGACCTTTCCTAGAGAAGCAGTTGAGTGTAGGAGCTGCCTGGGAGGGTGAGACTCGGGAAGGAAGTGGTGCCTCCGGGGTGCTGTATCAGGCAAGGCTCAGCCAGGAGAGGTGGGTAGAAGCAGCTGCACGTCAGGTGCAAGAGAAACAGGTGCAGGAGCTGGTACCTGCTCTGCTGCAGCTCCTGGAGTCAAGGTGAACCTGAAACCCAGCCCCTCCCGGCTAAGTAAACAGAAGCAGAGGCCGGCTCAAGCTGATGAATATTCATCACGCCAGAAATCCAATCCCAGCGCCCCTGCATCCACCCAGAAGCCAGGGTTCTCCAGGGACCGCCACGCAGGAGGAGGGAATCCCAAGGGAGATCTGGGGTCAGGGAGCACAGGAGGCTCTCGCTCAGTTTCCCCACTCTTGGGTGTCTGGTTGTCCTCCCCAGCTATAGCCAAGGTCACCCCAACCATTTCATCTTCTGAGGAGGAGCACGGACCACCACCTGGATGTTGCCCAGGGCACAACCAGGAAAGAGTTAAGGGCTGCTGCTTCCATTGGCAGGCTGGGTAGGATGGGGTGCACCCCAGCTTCCTTTGAACTCCCTGAGTCGAAACCAGTCCCGGTTAAACTGGTTGGCAGACCGGTTTCCAGGCTGTCCCTCCCCTGCCTGAAGCCTCAAAGTGGGGACTGGGTTGGGGGCTGTGGCTTCCTCCTGACCTGAAGATCCCCGCCTCGAAATCTCCCTAGGGAGAAAAAAAAAAGGGCACAGCCTCCCCTCGGGCCAGGTTCTCCAGACCCACCACAACCTCAAACATCGTCATCCCTCTCCCACTTTGCTTGGAGGTGGGCTTCAAGGCCCTTGAGGTCTTATGCAGAATTCCATGTTTGGGGGCAGAGGGGCATTGCTTTTTCTGCATAGATTATCATTTTATCAGACTCTCAAAGAGACCTGTGACAGTCTCCCCACTAGCAAAGTGCCACTGGCTTCAACTCCTCCCAGATGTCCAGCAGTCTATTGAAAGGGCCTTCCTGGGTATTATAAAGTTGGCAAAACCTGGAGCAAGTTCTCAAGGAAAGGAGAGATGGGTCCCTAGTGAGGCTGGAAGAGAAGGAAAGGCAAGAAGGCAGAGGATGGGCACACGGTTGGGGACAGGGGTAGAGTGTGTGCACAGGGGCCATCATCCTCACTGATCTGCAGTCTCACTGCCCCTGCAAACCCACCATCGGCCAAGCCTGTGTGCAGCCCTCAGCCGGGGCTGCTCTTGCAGATGGCTCCATGCTTGGGGAGCGTTGTTTTGCAGCCACCCGGAGGTGGCCTGTCCTATTTGCGCTAGCATTCTCTCTCCCCTCGGATGGGCATCGCTGGAGAGTGGAAAACATCTGCTACATACTCAGTGTCTCTGCCACTTCCTGGGCCCAGTGCTACCAGCTTAGGTGCCCAATCCACCCACCGGCTACCTTCCTCCATGGACCGGGTGTGTGTGTCAGGCAAAGAGTGAGGCACGGGGTAGAGAAAAGGCATAAAATTCCCCCTTTCCCTGGCTCTCCCTCTAAGTTACATTTGAAATCCCAGCTCACCAACCCTTAAAGTTGTCCCCCATCTCCAATCCTGCTTCCACTCACTCCAGCTTCTGATGGCCTCTTGGGTTTGTATTCTTCTCCATCTGAAATAGCCCCCCTTCCCTTAAAATGTCCTTGGGTGGGCAGTCCTCCAAAGCCTCCCCACAGCCCACAGCAGAACCCGCTTGGCCTGGCTCTCCTAGGATGGGGCCTCTGCAGCCTCCTCTCGTGCCCACCCAGCCCTGCCAACTCTCCCTGAACACTAGGCCCTTCTCTGCCTGCCTTTGTAGGCAAGAGGCTGCCTTAGAAGGGTGAGATTAGGAGTGCTGGCTGTGCTCTTGGGTAACAATGTCCTCCCCATCACCTGTGCGACCCAAGACAAACTTTTCATCCCTTTATAACTGAATTAATGATCACACCTCCCACCCCGCCAGGAGTTTTCTTGTTTCCCCTTCTGTGTTCCCATAGAACCTGCTGATATACTTCTATTTAACACGATATATATATACCATGATTGATTTCCACTTACAGACTTTTAGCTCTTAGAGCCCAGAATTATGTATCACTGATCCAGATGGGACATACAATAGGTACTTATGCAAGCTTGAAAACACAAATGAGAAACAGAAACATTGTTTTTACCCAGAGAAACTTAATGTAGCCAATCGCTTTGTCCCACTCTCCCTGGGGCAGGTAAACGTGCAAGAAAACCCATTTATTTGCCTTCTTGTGGTTCCAGCCACAGCTGGCTTGCTGACATGCTATCATCTCCCTGGGGGTTGATTCTAGTTGAAGGATATAATTTTGCAAGGTCCCCTGCCTCTAGTGCAAAGGACACACAGCTGTCCCAGAAAGGTGCCCATAGCCTCCTAGATCTGTCACTTTCTATTAAAGCCTGGTCTACTCAGAGTGGATATCTGGTTCAGAAGACAAAAACTCCTTCCAGCTCAGGTGTTGGGAAGAGACCAGAAGGCTAGTGGGATGGGCTTTGGTCTGAGGGACAGTAACTCAGAGTCAGGTCCCCGTTCCCCATCCATAGAAGAAAGGGCTTGCCCTGGAGGTACTCATTCCCCGTGCCTCAGAGATCCAGCCTCTCTGATGTCTGAGCCCAGGGGAGCAGATTCCTGTTCTTTTGGCTCTACACTCGAGAAGCAGCCCCCGTAAGTGCCATGGCAGGCCCACCTGTGGCTCTCCCTTCCGAAGTGCCACCAGGACCAGATGCAGGTGTGAGGACCTAGCGCATTACCAGGGAGGGGCCAGCCTGGGAAGTCAGGCACAACCCCTGGCCTTCAGGGCATTTATTTCTGGGAGGAGCAGGGCTGGGAGGAAAGTTTGAGATAAGGCTGTGAGCTACGAATATAACTCCTCACGTACGGGCCACTTTATTGCTTTATAAAAATTTTCACCTTTGGCCAGGCGCAGTAGCTCACACCTGTAATCCCAGCACTTTGAGAGACTGAGGCAGGCAGATCACCTGAGGTCAGAAGTTCGAGACCAGTCTGACCAACATGGAGAAACCCCATCTCTACTAAAAACACAAAATTAGCTAGGCATGTTTGTTCATGCCTGTAATCCCAGCTACTCGGGAGGCTGAGGCAGGAGAATCGCTTGAACCCGGGAGGCGGAGGTTGCAGTGAGGCGAGACTGCACCATTGCACTCCAGCCTGGGCAACAAGAGTGAAACTCTGTGTAAAAAAAAAAAAAAAAAATTCACCTTTAAGCACACCTTCCTAAAACTAGGTTTAAGGGTAACATGCTATATACATGCAGTGTGCATGTTTTCAGAAATGTGTTCTTGTTGAGTAAAGCAAGTTAAATTCACCTATGGGAGCCCCAAGGACCTTGGTGCCCTTTTGGGGTGCACAACCATGGGGCCCCATTGCATTACAAATCTAATCGGCCTGGCATATCCATCCCATTTTGCTGACCTCTGCCCAGCAAGTAGATCTAGGCTTCAGGAATATTTCTTCCCTAAAACAGGGAGAAGAGAGGTGCTGCCATTCTCCTCAGCTCTCCCCGTTCTCTGGAAGGCCAGGAGATTGGAGATCCTGGGGGCGTCCAGCCTGGTGGAGGTGACAGGTGGGGCAAGACCAAAGATCAGTCTCTGGTGGGCTAACGCCAGGTGCAGTGGGGAGGCGGGGGCAGGCAGAAGCTGCATTCTGATCTGAGGTGGGTGGTGGGGCTGCCATTGGAGGGGCTTTCTCCTTGTTTTCGTGCGAGGCGTTCCCTTCAAGGAGATCTCAGCAAGGAGTGGGGGTATGAGCAGCCAATATTAGGAGAACTGTGTTCCAGGCACTCTTCCAAATGTTCCATAGGTGTGAACTCTTGATCCCCATAGCTGCCCCTTAAGGTGGATTCTCTAACCGAGTACACCCATTTGCACCCCCTCAGCAATTTTCCTGTTGCTGTTTGCATTCGTTTCCTGTGGCTGCCATGAGTTACCATGAACTCCATGGCTTGAAACAACAGAAATGGATTCGTCTGATCTATCCAGTAAGTCAGAAGTCAGAAATGAGTTTAACTGGTCAAGACCAACGAGTTGCCAGTGCTGTGATCCCTCTGGAGGCTCCAGGGAGAACCTGTCCTTGACTCTTCCAAGCTCCTGGTGACTGCAGGCACTCCTGGGCTTGTGGCCACATCACTCCAATCTCTGCCTCCTTTGTTTTCACTTCCGTGGGTTTGGCTAAACTCCCTCCACCTCTCTCTTATAAGGACACTTGGGATGGCATTTAGGGTCCACCCAGATGATCCAGGATTCTCTCATCTCAAGAAGTTTAACATAATCACATGTGCAAAGAGGCTTTTTCCAAATAAGGTCCCACTCATAGCTTCTGGAGATTTGACATGATTATCTTTGGAGGGATCATTTTTCAGCCTTCCACGTTCTTCATTCAGACCACCTCTCTGTGTTGTCAGGCATAAGTGTGCTTCCTACATCCTTTTTCAGGGAAGGACTTGCTGCCGGGTCACAGGAGTATGGTCAGCAGTTGGCCATCAGCTCCTTCAAGGTCTATCTCAGCGACAGAAAGCCACCTTGCCCGAGGGCTACCATTCTGGAGCAGCATACTTCTAGGGATATAAAAGCCCAGCTATTTCAACCCCATGAAGGACATTCTCGGGGCAATATTCACTCAGAGGCCCCCACCACATTGACTAAAGCTTTGCTGGGCCTGCAGTGCAGTTGGATTTCTGCCTCTGCCCAGCACTGCTTCCATCTGGTTCCTCTCACAAGAAATGATTCCTAATAAACATCTTGCCCCCCAAACCACCACCTACTTCTGTAGAATGCAACCCATGACACAGACATTTCCATTTTTGCCAGTATGATGGAAGTGAAGTGGTCTTCTTCATGTCATTTATTTATTTATTTGTTTATTTATTTATTTATTTATTTAGAGATGGAGTCTCGCTCTGTTTCCCAGGCTGGAGTGCAGTGGTGCCATCTTGGCTCACTGCAACCTCCATCTCCCAGGTTCAAGCAATTCTCCCACCTCAGCCTCCCGAGTACCTGGACTTACAGGTGGGCACCAACACACCCAGCTAATTTTTGCATTTTTAGTAGAGACGGGGTTTTACCACGTTGGACAGGCTGGTCTGGAACTCCTGACCTCAGATGATCCGCCCACCTCGGCCTCCCAAAGTGCTGGGATTACAAGTGTGCACCATTACACCCTGCCCATGTCCTTTATATTTGCATTTCCCTAGTGTACTGGATTGAATAGTGTCCCCGAAAATTCACGTCCACTCAGAACCCCAGAATGTGACCTGCATTGGAACTAGGGTTTCCAGATGTGGTTTTCAGATGTAGTCATCCTGGGTTAGTGGAGGCCCTAAGGCTGGGGAGTAGTGTCCTTACAGGAAGAATGTCATGTGACAATGAAGGCCATGTGACAATGGAGGTACATGCAAGCCAAAGACACCAAGGCCTGCCAGCAGCCACAGAAGCCAGGAGAGAGGCACAAACAGCATCTCCTCTGCAAGGAATCAACCATGCTGACACCTGGATTTCAGACTTCAAGCCTCCAGAACTGTGAGAGTAAATTTCTTTCTTTTTTTTTTTTTTTTTGTTTTTTGGGACAGAGTCTCTCTGTCGCCCAGGCTGGAGTGCAGTGGTGCGATCTCGGCTCACTGCACCCTCCATCTCCCGGGTTCACGCCATTCTCCTGCCTCAGCCTCCCAAGTAGCTGAGACTATAGGCGCCCGCCACCACGCCCGGCTAATTTTTTGTATTTTTAGTAGAGACAGGGTTTCACCGTGTTAGCCAGAATGGTCTCGATCTCCTGACCTCAGGTGATCCAACCGCCTTGGCCTCCCAAAGTGCTGGGATTACAGGCTTGAGCCACTGAGCCCGGCCCTGTGAGAGAGTAAATTTCTACTCTTTTAAGCCACCCAGTTTGTGGTGATTTGTTACAGCAGCCCCAGGAAACGAGACACCTTGTTTCTAGTAAGGTTGGACATCTTTTCATACATTTATTGGTCATGCTCTCTGAAATGATCTTTCCTTCCTTCTTCCCTTCCTTCCTTCCTCTCTCTCTCTCTCTTTTTCTCTCTTTTTTTTTTTTTTTTTCTGAGTCAGGGTCTCACTATGTTGCCCAGGCTGGTTTCGAACTCCTGGACTCAAGTGATCCTCCTTCCTCAACCTCCCAAAATGCTGGGATTACAGGTGTGAGCTACCATGCTCAGCCAAAATTATCATTTTTTTTAATGTAGAAAAATTTCTCCATCTCATCATATGAGAGTTGTCTTTCTAGTATCCACTGACTTTAAAAAAAAATCGATGCATTTATGGATCCCTGGTGCCTTTGCATAATTCTATTTTATTTATTTATTTATTATTTTTATAGACAGGATCTCCCTCCGTCACCCAGGCTGGAATACAGTTGCACAGTCATAGCTCACTGCAGCCTCAAACTCCTTGGCTCAAGTGATCTTCCCACCTTTGCATAATTCTACAGCTTTCCAGGGACCTGCTTGCCCATTGGTTGGGAATCCTAACCTACGGAATTAAATTTCAACCCTTTATAATGGACCTGAAGGTTCTTCAAGATCTCCCTTTGCCTGTCTCTTCAACCTAATTTCTCTCCATTCTCCCCATAAATATCCATGCTCCCATAATAAACTTCTTCCTTCTGGAACAGCCATTCTCTCACCTCTGGGCTTTGTCCTTGCTTTTCCCTTTTCCCAGAATGGCACCTGTCACCTCGCTTCCTCTTTTCTCTCCTCTCCATTCTGTTACAATTCATGCCATCTTGCAAGACTCAGCTCAGATGTTACTTCTCCTAAGAGCCTGCTCTGGTGGTGTTCTGTCCTTCTCCTTTGCCTTTTCCCATGCTGAGTTGGGTACTCTGTCTCCTTCTTTCTGTTCCCTTAGCACTCTGAGCATCTCTGAGTGGACCTCTTATTTGCTTTTTTTTTTTTTGAGACTGAGTCTTGCTCTGTTGCCCAGGCTGGAGTGCAGTGGCACGACCTCGGCTCACTGCAACCTCTGCCTCCTGGGTTCAAGTGATTCTTGTGCCTCAGCCTCCCAAGTAGCTGGGACTACAGGCAGGCACCACCACACCCAGTTAATTTTCTGTGTTTTCGTATTTTTAGTAGAGATGGGATTTTGCCATGTTGGCCAGGCTGGTCTCAAACTCTTGACCTCAGGTGATCTGCCTGCCTTGGCTTCCCAAAGTGCTGGGATTACAGGTGCCTCTTATTTGCTTTGTGTAGATTTTTTTGAGCACCTTCTATGCATGAGCACAGTACTCTCACACTCTGTGACGACACACTCTGGAGATGCCGTCACGGGATTTGGAAAGTGGCGGGCCTCTCACTCAACATACTGCTACTTCCTTTGAGGCCTAGGACTGTGTCTTCGTGATAAGGTGCTCAGGGTGCATAAAGTTGAACTCCATTGGAAAAGAGGTGAATGGATGGGTGGTTTGGTAGTATCCTTGGTTTCCCTTCTCTTAGCAAATTAGATTCCCACCCCCTTCCATGATAAGCATGGTGAAATAGTGAAATACAGTGGCATCCTTAGAAGATGATACACAGGACCCATTTCATGAAGCCACCCAGGGAGTTCTTTTTCCCCAGAAGACTAACAAAGGTGGAGGGATGAGGTGGCCAGGAGGGCATGAGTGGCCAGGGTTAAGGGTGCTTAACAAGTCTGCTTTGGCTTCCCAGCCCACAGGTACTTGCAGACTAGGTGGGGAGACAGACTGAAAAAAGCAACATGCCAGGCATGGTGGCTCACGCCTGTAATCCCAACACTTTGGGAGGCCAAAGTGGGCGGATCATGAGGTCAAGAGTTCAAGACCACCCTGGCCAACATGGTGAAACTCCATCTCTACTGAAAATACAAAAATTAGCCGGGCATGGTGGCGCGTACCTGTAATCCCAGCTACTTGGGAGGCTGAGGTAGGAGAATCGCTTGAACCCGAGAGGAGGAGGTTGCAGTGAGCTGAGATCGCACCACTGCACTCCAGCCTGGGTGACAGAGTGAGACTCTGTCTCAAAAAAAAAAAAAAGAAAGAAAGAAAGAAAAAAGCAACACAGTGCTTACACTCCAGGCAGCAAGAGGCCCAAGGCTGCTTTGTTTCCAGAGCTTCCAGCCTAGCAGGCAGATACACCACACACACACACAGGCACACACACCACACCCCATAGTCAGTGTGGCTGTGAGCAAACACACAGACCATAAAGTAATAAAAATATAGCAGATAAAATAAATGAGTTATTTGAATATCAAAAGTAAGCCTTCTTTTTATGGATATTGCAGGAGGATAAGTAATGGGCTCCCTTTCCCAGAATGGGGTGTGGTAAGAATGAACTTTGGAAAGGGGCAGGGCCTGCAGGGGTGGGAGTTCTAAGCTTCTGGCACAACAACTGGGGAGAAAATAGGAATCAGGCCCAAGGGAGGAAGAGACCTGAAACTGTTGTGGCTGAGCCAAAGGGGCAGGCAGGGGTGCAGGAGAAGCAAAGGCACATCACACAAAGAAGAATGTAGGCTGGGTAGCCCAACAGGCCTGGGTTTGAATTCCAGCCCCACCAACTACCCACTGTATGATTTTCCTTTTTTTTTTTTTTTTTTTTTTTGAGTCTCTCTGTTTCCTAGTCTGGAGTGCAGTGGCACAATCTTGGCTCATTGCAACCTCTGCCTCCCAGGTTCAAGGGATTCTCCTGCCTCAGCCTCCCGCGTAGCAGAGATTACAGGCATGAGCCACCACGCCCAGCTAATTTTGTATTTTTAGTAGATGGGGTTTCACCATGTTGGCCAGGCTGGTCTCAAACTTCTGACCTCAGGTGATCCACCCTCCTTGGCCTCCCAACGTGTTGAGTTAGATGCGTGAGCCACTGTGCCCGGCCCACTGTATGATCTGTATGATTTTATTTCCCTTTTTTTTTTTCTTTTTGAGACGGAGTCTTGCTCTGTCATCCAGGCTGTAGTGCAGTGGCGCGATCTCGGCTCACTGCAACCTCCGCCTCCTGGGTTCAAGTGATTCTCCTGCCTCAGCCTCCTGAGTAGCTGGGACTACAGGCACGTGCCACCACACCCAGCTAATTTTTTGTGTTTTTAGTAGAGATGGGGTTTCACCGTGTTAGCCAGGATGGTCTCGGCGTCCTGACCTTGTGATCCACCCTCCTCGGCCTCCTAAAGTGTTGAGATTACAGGCGTGAGCCACCGCACCTGGCCCACTGGATGATTTTCAACATGTTACGTAATTAATCTTTGGCTTCCTTGCCTTTAAAATCTGGTTAATGATGGTACCCACATTATAAGGTTGTTAGAAGAATCAAATTAGATAAGGCTTGTAAAACATTTAGATCTACACTGGCACGTGGGCATGTTTATCACGTAATAAGCAAGCTAACAACAACAATAATGGATGGCAAGGCAGGCTGCCTACACGGTGCCTTGGGGCTCTGTGCTTCCTTGTCCAAAGCTGGCACAGCCCTGGTATATCCTCCTCACCTCTCTACATGTGCTGCCCCTCTCCCAGGGTCCCATCTGCTAAATCAGCAGAGAACTGAGAGATTCCTGGTCAGAAACCTACCATACCTCTCTCTGCCTCCTTCTAGCTGCTGGGAGCCCTGATGACTAAAGTCTCCTGAAGGAGATAGAGTCGATGCCCTGGATGCCAGACAAATTATGTGCTTATCTGCCCACAGGCCCTGAAGTTCCCTGTGGCCTTGGAAAAGTGCAGAAACCCACCAAAGGCCCATGCTCTTACACTCTTTGGGAACACAGAAGCATGTGCCTTTGGCAGGCTCTCCCCCAGAGCCTCTGCAGTCAGCAGAGGCAGCTTCTCTCCCAGAGCCTCTGGCTTTGGGACAGCCTCCCTGGAGTCAGTAGTTGGGCAGAACTGTTCTCAAACATCCTTCTGCTCCACGTGAGTCACCTTGGGGAGCTGTGGGTGGGGCTGAAGTTCTGGTGGTCCCTGCTTCCGCCAACTCACCTGGGCTGGGTCTTCCAGACCCACCCTGTCCTGTTCTGCCCAGCCTGTTGGTTCAAGGAAGAGAGATAGATACACCTTGAGGGCAGGGCAGTGCCTTGCTTCTTGAGATGTCCCAGAGAGCCCCGAGCACATAGTTGGGGCCCAGTTAAGTGTGTGTTTAATCATGGAGGAGCCTGAGCAATTCCTACAGCCTGAGTCAGGCTGACTCAGATGGGAGCCAAATTCCCATGAAAGATCCCTGAAAAGGCCCTTAGTTCAGCCCTATGAGCCATTTTCAGAGCAGTTTTTCAATCTGTTCTATAATAATAATGATTATATATATTTTGAGATGGAGTCTCACTCTGTTGCCCAGGCTGGAGTGCAGTGGCGCAATCTCCGCTCACTGCAACCTCCGCCTCCCAGGTTCAAGTGATTCTTCCGCCGCAGCTCCCGAGTAGCTGAGTAGCTGGGACTACAGGCATGCACCACCACGCCAGGATGGTTTTTGTTTTTGTTTGTTTTTTGTTTGTTTTTGTTTTGTTTTTGAGATGGAGTCTCACTCTGTCGCCCAGGCTGGAGTGCGGTGGCGCAATATCGGCTCACTGCAACCTCCACCTCCCGGGTTCAAGCAGTTCTCCTGCCTCAGCTTCCTGAGTAGCTGGATTACAAGCGTACGCCACCACGCCCAGCTAATTTTTGTATTTTTAGTAGAGACTGGGTTTCACCATGTTGATCAGGTTGGTCTCAAACTCCTGACCTCGTGATCCACCTGCCTCAGCCTCCCAAAGTGCTGAGATTACAGGCGTGAGCCACCGTGCCCGGCGTGTTTTTTGTTTTTTTCAGAGATGAGATTTCACCATGTTGATCAGGCTGGTGTCAAATTCCTGACCTTAGGTGATCTGCCTGTCTCAGCCTCCCAAAAGTGCTGGGATTACAGGCGTGAGCCACCGCGCCCGGCCCATATATGATATTTCATATAGGGAGAGTTTACAAAGCATGAGAAATATATCCATGGTATGTTGTAAACTGTCATGAGTTACTAGTGTGTTTATTTAAGCCTCTAAACAGAAATACCCTGAGACAGGATAGCTGTTATCTCCATGTGGGGAAACTGTGGCTATCAGATAGATTATAGAAATGGTCCAAGACCTCACTGGGCAGAATCTAGGTCTTCCCGCTGCTCTATCACATTATGCATTTCAATAAAAAATTGGCTAAGCCTCAAGTGTTGTGCTGTGGTGAGCAGGAGCTGGGGAAGGAATATTTAGAAATGGCATACCCAGGGCCGGAAGCGGTGGCTCACGCCTGTAATCCCAGCACTTTAGGAGGCCAACGCGGGCGGATCATGAGGTCAGGAGATCGAGACCATCCTGGCTAACACGGTGAGACCCCGTCTCTACTAAAAATACAAAAAAATTAGCCGGGCGTGGTGGCGGGCGCCTGTAGTCCCAGCTACTTGGGAGGCTGAGGCAGGAGAATAGCGTGAACCCAGGAGGCAGAGCTTGCAGTGAGCTGAGATCGTGTCACTGCACTCCAGCCCGGGCGACAGAGCGCGACTCCGTTTCAAAAAAAAAAAAAAAGAAAGAAAGAAAGAAAGAAAGAAACGGCATACCCAGCCCTGTGAGATCCTAGGGGATCTGACCTCAGCCTACCCTCCCTCCTTACTCTACCCACTTCTTGGCCAATCTCAGACTCTCCCTTAGCTTCAGCCACCACTCGGACCACAGATTAGCCAGCTTGTGACTCTCCAAGCTGTATCTCCAGCCCCGACAACTCCCTTGAACTCCAAAATTATAGACCCAAGTGCCTTCTGCACACTTTCCATCTGAGGGTCTCCCAGCATTGCCATACTAGGTTCAAAGCTAGACTCCCTCCTCCCCGACACCTGCTCAGCATCCTGCATCCCTGTCTCAGGTGTGGTTCCCACCTAATCACCTAGGGGTCATCCTTAGTGTCTCTCTCCTCCACCCAAACAGCCAATCAATTGCCAAGTCCTATCCATTTTCCTCCTAAATATTCCTCAGATCCAGCCCTTCCCCTTCCTCCTCATATCTTGTGTCCCAGCTCAGGCTATAATCCCTGGATAACAACCTCCTTCCAGCCTCCTTGTCCCCAGTCTTATCTCCCATGCATCCATCATCCCAGCAGCCTATCTGTACAGGTTCCTCCCTGCCTCAAACCCCTTCTGTGATTCCTCTGTCTGAAGGGATGAAGTCCAGGTTCCTTAATGAGGCTCCCTTTGATATGACCTTTCCACCCTTACAGCCTCTCCTCTAGCCACTCGCTGCCTCAAACCATCTACTGCACAGAGATTGGCCTGCCCGTGGAGCCGACTTCATCTTGAAATTCTTCATCATTTTGTGATAAGCAGCCATGCATTTCCATTTTGCACTGGACCTCACAAATTACGTTGCCCGTCCTGCCTGCCTGTTGCTTGCACTCCTCTTGCAGTTTGTGCCACCTAAGCTTTGTCTGTGTAGTCTCCTCCACCTAAAACTCCTCTTCCCACATCACCCAGCTATCTTCAGCTCTTCGTTTAGACTCAATGTAGGTGTTTTCTTTGGGACGTCTCACCGACTCTCCTCCCTCCCTCCCTGCCCTAATCGCCCAACACGTTGCAGGTGCTCAACTATGTCTATTAGAGAAACTGAATGAGAAGGCAAAGCATGACAAGTGCCACAAGAGACCTGCACACTGCTCTGGATGGTAAAGTGACGCAAGGAGGGAAGAAGGTATTTGCAACGGCCTCCCAGATCGGCGCTAGGACCCCGCCAGCAGACGCCTCAATCTGCGTGGAGAGGACCCAGTGCCCGCCAGGGGAAGCGGCAGCCAGGCTGGGCTCTCGGGCGCCGCCTGTCGCAATCGCACGGCCGCTGCAGCGCACCCCCTCCCGTCCCCGGCCCTGAGCCCGCCTCGCGTCTCCGATTGGCTGTCTCCATTCTCCCGCCCCTCCCGAGCTCAGCCATTCGGAGCCTTAGGGTGGGCGGGGCTTGAGGCCTGAGTGGGGCGTAAACCCTGATTGGCTGTACGGAAGGCGGCGACGTGGCCGAAGGAGGCCCGTTTGTGTCTAAACGGAGGGTCGGCCACAACGCCACTGGATTGGTGGTAGGGCGGGGCGGGCCAGAGTCTCCAGCCTGAAGCGGAAGTGGAGGAAAGATGGAGGTGTGGGGACAGGAGCTGGGTGTGCTGGGGACTGGCCGCGGACCCCTAACCTATGTCCCCGGTCTCCCTCCGGGAGCGGCTCAACCCAGCCCATCGCTCTAGCCCCGTTCTGGCTCTGCAGGGTGGTGGTTGGGACCGTGAAATGAGCGCGCGAGTGGCACGTCCTCTCTCCGCGCTCACGCCCCCCTCCCCACCGTGTTTCCCGTCAGGACCATCAGCACGTGCCCATCGACATCCAGACCAGCAAGCTGCTCGGTAGGAGGGGGCGCCACCGCGCAGCCGGCTGTCGGGGGGAGGCCCGTTCGTTGCCCCCAGTGTCCAACAGCCGGGAGCTCTAACGCCTGAAAGCCTGGGACGAGATGCTGACCACTGACCTCGTTCTATGCCCCATCTGTGGCCAGACCTGCTTCCCTGATAGCAGTGGGAAGGAACTGTATGTAGAGTCTTTATATGTTATCTTATCATTCAGGGACAGGATAAATGACTCGCTTTAAAAACAGTCAACCACGGCCGGGCGCGGTGGCTCATGCCTGTAATTCCAGCACTTTGGGAGGCCGAGGCAGGTGAATCACCTGAGGTCGGGAGTTCGAGACCAGCCTGACCAACATGGAGAAACCTTGTCTCCATGTCTCCATGACTAAAAATACAAATAAAGTAAAATAAAATAAAATAAAATAAAAAGTAGCCGGGCGTGGTAGCACATGCCTGTAATCCCAGCTACTCGGGAGGCTGAGGTGGGAGAATCACTTGAACCCGGGAGGCAGAGGTTGCGGTGAGCCGAGATCTCACCATTGCACTCCAGCCTGGGCAACAAGAGTGAAACTCCATCTCAAAAAGAAGACAAAAAACAATCAACCACTAAGTGGCACATCTGAATTGGAACTTAAGTCTCTCTGACCCACTGTCCATGCCTTTTGCATTATGCCAGGAAAAAAAAAAACAAAAACCTCATTTAAAAAGCTTCCACCTCCCCCTTGATTTCAAGAGGAAGAGGGACCTAAGACCCAGTTGCAAATGAAGACCTTTTAGTGTCCAGGCCATCTCCAGGTTGTCTGGGGCCTACATACCTCCTCCCCAGTTCATAGTCAGGGAAGACCTCTTCATATGATCACACAGCTCCTGGCATTTTAAAATGCTTATTGGATTCATGGGTTTGATGCCAGTCTTGTCCTTAAGATGGTGTTTGTTTGACTACCACAGTCCATTGCTTCTAGTTCTGTGACATCAACAGAATTTTTCTTTCTGAAAACTTTATAGGAATATAGCAGAGGGAGTATAACTGATACTAGTGTGGGACCCTAGCGTTTGACTGGTTGGCAGAGTTCAAGTTCTGAATTCACCACTCTGTAGGGCCATTTAGTCAGTCCTGCTTGGTGGCCACAAGGGGAGCTTCTTTAGCTTCCCTTCAGATTTGTACTGTCCCTTCAGCCCATGTGCAGTCTTGGTGTGTGAGCTTGTTCTTGGTCATGAAAAGGACCAATAAAATGACCACCATTCATTGAGGGTTTTTTGTGTAGCAGGTGCTGTTTTAGGCACTTGACATGATAAAAATGATCACTATGATTTTTTGAGTCCTTGCCATGTCTCAGGCACACTGTTCAGTGTTTTACCTGCATTCCCTTTTCTAGTCAGTGTCTTACTATTCCCCATTTTACATGTGGGAAAACTGAGGCACAGAATGGTAGACTTGCTCAAGAAACTTGATGGCAAGAACCCAAGACCATCTGACCACAAAGCTCAGCTCTCAGCTCTCACTGAGGAAATATGCATGGCTCTGAAGCCTCAAATCTGGTCCCAGACTTTGAGAGGTCAGTCCCATTGGTATTCACATGTACAGGGTGGTACTTCACTGTTCACAATAGAGTCATGTTATCTAGTCCTTAGGGCGCTGTAGGTATTAGGGGCTTTGCAGCTGTTCATTCTTCCGGTACTTGGCATAACCATCTTGTATTTTCCATTGTCATGGTTAATCCCAGCCCTGAGGAAATGGAAGCTGAGCAGCATCCTCTGTCAGGAAGAAAGATATAATTACCCATAGAAGCAAAAATATTATGGGGAATCGAGAATGGTTAAAAGTGGCACTTTCTTTTTTTTTTTTGAGACGGGTTCCTCTGTCCCCAGGCTGGCTGGAGTGGCTGACTCGGCCGGGTTCACGCCATTCTCCTGCCTCAGCCTCTCCGAGTAGCTGGGACTACAGGCGCCCGCCACCACGCCCGGCTAATTTTTTTTGTATTTTTAGTAGAGACGGGGTTTCACCGTGGTCTCGATCTCCTGACCTCGTGATCCGCCCGCCTCAGCCTCCCAAAGTGCTGGGATTACAAGCGTGAGCCACCGCGCCCGGCCAAAAGTGGCACTTTCATGTCAGGACCAATTTAAACTTTTTGTTATCCCTGTGTTGAGGCAATTGCTCTATAAAAATCACACTGCTAATGAAGTCAGATTGTCAGAGCCTGGTTTAGCCCCCGGCATCTCTTTGGGCTTGTCTTTATTCCCATCTTCCCATGACCCCCATACTTTAATCAATGTAAAGACAACTTTTAGACTAATTTCAGTGTATTTCACTCGAATTAGTGATGGAATTTTGGTGATGTGAATGGGAATGCTCTAATTTGGGTGCTTCTCATGTAGATTGGCTGGTGGACAGAAGGCACTGCAGCCTGAAATGGCAGAGTCTGGTGCTGACGATCCGCGAGAAGATCAATGCTGCCATCCAGGACATGCCAGAGAGCGAAGAGATCGCCCAGCTGCTGTCTGGGTCCTGTGAGTGCTTAGGGGCTGTCACTGGAGTCCCCTCTTTGCTGAGGTAGTATGTATCAGCTGAGCTACTCTCTTGTTATTTAGCCACCAGGGCTGGCCTTTAGAGAGGGAGCGATTTTTATTTGAGGTATAGATGCTGGCTTCTTCCACTATGAAATGATGAAGGGAAAAGCTACACACTAAAGTTACTGGCAGTATATTATACATGAATCAGCCACCTGCAGTGCCCAGAGTAGGTGAGGAAGATATTTTAGTTCTCAAAATCCTGTCTCTTGCTTTGTAGACATTCACTACTTTCACTGCCTAAGAATCCTGGACCTTCTCAAAGGCACAGAGGCCTCCACGAAAAATATTTTTGGCCGATACTCTTCACAGCGAATGAAGGCAAGTGTGGGTCAAGGGTTGGTAGTATGTGGCTGGGGACATCCAGTCCGAGGAGCCATGGCCTCTGTGGTCTCTCTGAGGCTCCAGTGGGGATGCCTACATAGAATATTTCGTGAACTTTCGCTCTGTCTTTATAGTTTGTTCCAAAAGTGGATCCTCTCCCTGAGTTTAATTTTCAAACCCACTGCTTTAGGGATTGCCTGCACTCTTAAAGTGGGTGGTCTAGCCAGCAGAGTTGAAAGAAGGACAAAGAGTTTGTGTTTGATGTGATGTGAAGGCTGGGAGAACTTTCCCTGTTTAGGGATTGAGCTGGGATGTGGCTGTTGAGTGCTTTTCTGGCTTAACATCGTCTTTCTGTTCTTACTCAGGATTGGCAGGAGATTATAGCCCTGTATGAGAAGGACAACACCTACTTAGGTAAAGAGGCCCAGCCTGGGAGCCCTGGTATCCATGGGGAAACCCACTCTCAGAGTTCTGAGATACCAGGCTTATAGGAGGCACAGTCTGTGAGTGGGAAGAGACTGGAGTGTAGATGTTGCCTATTTGTAGGTGGTAAAATCAATTGTTTTTGATGGAATTGATTTTCCCGGGGTAGAGTGCTGGGGGAAGGAGGAGGTTCAGGCCGGTAGTGGGCATTCACCGTGCCTCAGCGAGCAGGTGTGTGTGGATCCTCCACCACTCACCTCTTGGTTAGCGGGAGTGTGCTGTCCCCACCCTCACCCCCGTGCCCCCATTCTATACAAGGCAGAAGAGGCACGGGTTTTCCTGGGAGTGAATATCAAGTGCCTGAGAGAGAGCAACTAAAGGACTAACTGTGTTTGGGTTGGGTTTAGTATAAATAATAATAATGGCTAATATTTACTGAGCATCTACTAAATGCAAGGAATTGTGCTTGGTGTGTCATGTGGATTCTCTCTTGCATCTTCATGATAAATGTTATTGTCGCTGTTTTACAGATGAGGGTTGGATTAGAGGGGTTAATAACTTGTCTTAGGCTCCACAGCTGGGAGCAAGTGGGGCTGGGAAGCTGACTTCATGCTCTTCACCACCACAAAGGGTGTGTGTGCATCCTGGGGCATGCCTGCCTCATGTGAGGGTGTCCTGGGCTGAATTTCCTGGGCCCTTCTCAGTGGAACTCTCTAGCCTCCTGGTTCGGAATGTCAACTATGAGATCCCCTCACTGAAGAAGCAGATTGCCAAGTGCCAGCAGCTGCAGCAAGAATACAGCCGCAAGGAGGAGGAGTGCCAGGCAGGGGCTGCCGAGATGCGGGAGCAGTTCTACCAGTCCTGCAAGCAGTATGGCATCACGGTGAGCGGCGGCAGCCTCTTCGCAGCCAGAGGACACCTGGACCCCTGCTTGTCTTCCTCTGACCCCATCTGACCCCTCAGCCTGGCTGCGCCCCCTTTGGGCCAGTGTCTTACTTTTCTTTGGTCTTTGGATGTTTTCTTCAATCTGTTGGACTCCACCTCTCACCACTTCTGTCTCACTCCCCCTCTTCTCCCCTCTCTAGGGTGAAAATGTCCGAGGAGAACTGCTGGCCCTGGTGAAGGACCTGCCAAGTCAGCTGGCTGAGATTGGGGCAGCGGCTCAGCAGTCCCTGGGGGAAGCCATCGACGTGTACCAGGCGTCTGTGGGGTTTGTGTGTGAGAGGTAAAGAGGCCTCAGCTTCTCCTGGTGGGGGTGCTTTGCCTGTGTTCCCCAGCTCATGTCCCTTCTCCACTTGTCTTGTTCCCATATAACATTTGAACTCTTTTTACACACCTGAACCTGTGGGGGCCTTGCCCATTTGACCATGTGGCCCAGGCCAAAGCCGTGTTGGCCTCATGCATGGTTGGCAGGAGAGTCAGCTGTGTGCTCTGTTGAAGCCCCACAGAGCAGGTGTTGCCAATGCTGCGGTTTGTGCAGAAGCGGGGAAACTCAACGGTGTACGAGTGGAGGACAGGGACAGAACCCTCTGTGGTGGAGCGACCCCACCTCGAGGAGCTTCCTGAGCAGGTGGCAGAAGACGCGGTAAGATGGGCCTCGTGATGAGCTGTGGGAGCGGAGTGGGAGCTGGTTATCCCCTCCCCACCCCCAACAGCCCAACCCAAGACCCAGAGGGAAGAAAGGGGGATTTCTGTGAGAGTGACTGTAGGTAGAAGGGCCCAGGAGGCCCTACTCCTTTATTTTTCTGAGTATAGGTGAGTGAGTGCCACAGAGGCTTTGCAAGGTGCTTTGCTTTGAACTCGGAACCTCCATCATGTGAGCTCTCTGAAGATGGGCTTTCTTTGGGGGAGCTTAGAGGCCACTGCATTTGAACAGTGTGCTCTCTACAGAAGCAGCTGAGGCCTGTGGGAAGGCAGCCCCACCCTCCTTTTTAAATTAATTTATTTTTGAGACTGGGCCTTGCTCTATTGCCCAGGCTGGAGTGCGATGGCATGATCTCAGCTGACTGCAACCTGTGCCTGTCAGCCTCAAGCAATCCTGCCAAGTCAGCCTCCCAGATAGCTGGGATTACAGGTTTGCGCCACCACTCCTACCTAATTTTTTATTAACATCTTTGTAGGAACAGGGTTTTGCCATATTGCCCAGGCTGGTCTCAAACTCCTGGGCTCAAGCAATCCACTATCCTCGGCCTCCCAAAGTACTGGGGTTACAGACATGAGCCACCACGCCTGGCCCTTTTTAAATCCATCTTCCATGAGCTAACACTCTCTTTCCCTTTCCAGATTGACTGGGGCGACTTTGGGGTAGAGGCAGTGTCTGAGGGGACTGACTCTGGAATCTCTGCCGAGGCTGCTGGAATCGACTGGGGCATCTTCCCGGAATCAGATTCAAAGGTGAGGAGGCCTTCTCAGTCTGTCTCTCTCTGATCACTACTCTAACCATAAGAGAAGTGTCATTTATGTCTGTAAAGGCATCACTTGAAGTTCATAGCTCTAAGATCAGGTATAGTCCAAGGGAGGCAGAGTTTCACACGTCACATGTCAGAGTTTTGTTTTGTTTTTTTGAGACAGAGTCTCATTCTGTCTCCCAGGCTGGAGTACAGTGGCGCGATCTTGGCTCACTGCAACTTCTGCCTCCCGGGTTCAAGTGATTCTCCTGCCTCAGCCTCCCGAGTAGCTGGGATTATAGGCGCCCACCACCACACCCCTCTAATTTTTGTATTTGTTTGTTTGTTTGTTTGTTTTTTGAGACAGAGTCTCGCTCTGTCGCCCAGGCTGGAGTGCGGTGGCGCCATCTTGGCTCACTGCAAGCTCTGCCTCCCGGGTTCACGCCATTCTCCTGCCTCAGCCTCCTGAGTAGCTGGGACTACAGGCACCTGCCACCACGCCCGGCTAATCGTTTTATATTTTTAGTAGAGACGGGGTTTCACCACGTTAGCCAGGATGGTCTCGATCTCCTGACCTCGTGATCCGCCCGCCTCGGCCTCCCAAAGTGCTGGGATTACAGGCATGAGCCACTGTGCCCGGCTAATTTTTGTATTTTTAATAGAGACGGGGTTTCGCCATGTTGGCCATGCTGGTAACTCCTGACCTCAGGTGATCCACCTGCCTCGGCCTCCCGAGGTGCTGGGATTACAGGCGTGAGCCACTGTGCCCAGCCCATGTCAGAGGTAAATTTTGATGTCCTTTTTCCTGGTGTTTGGTGCAGGGTGTAGGGGTAAAGGCAGGTGGGAACACTACAGAGCAGGGATGTTGGGCCATACTGCCATCTTTGCCACCTA
Source organism: Hylobates moloch (assembly GCF_009828535.3). Lineage (NCBI taxonomy): Eukaryota > Metazoa > Chordata > Mammalia > Primates > Hylobatidae > Hylobates > Hylobates moloch. The sequence continues at coordinate 21,457,015 of NW_026652285.1, read as the reverse complement.
AGTCAGGGCTGCAAATCCTTAATAGAGTTGGAATGTGCAGCCATTGACCTCATCAAGGGCTTTGGTTTATTCTGGCTCCTTGGCTCAGGAAAATTCTCCCACCATTGCTGTGGTTCTTTGCTCTCCTTCCAGGACCCTGGAGGTGATGGGATAGACTGGGGAGACGATGCTGTTGCTTTGCAGATCACAGTGCTGGAAGCAGGAACCCAGGGTAAGTGCACCATCCCATGCAGCCCTGGCAAAAGTGGGGTGCTCAAGGGCCCCCACATGTCTAGAAACAGAAAAAATGCAGCGCTAAGATGAGGCTTCTCTCACATTTAACTGTTTCTCAAAACTTTGATGAGGATGTGAGTTGAGGGGGACCAAGAGAGATTCTTTTTTTTGTTTGTTTTTTTGTTTTTTTGAGATGGAGTTTCACTCTTGTTGACCAGTGCAATGGCATGATCTCAGCTCACCGCAAACTCTACTTCCTGGGTTCAAGCGATTCTCCTGCCTCAGCCTCCCGAGTAGCTGGGATTACAGGCATGCACCACCACGCCCAGCTAATTTTATATTTTTTTGGTAGAGACGGGGTTTCTCTATGTTGGTCAGGCTGGTCTCGAACTCTTGACCTCAGGTGATCCACCCACCTCGGCCTCCCAAATGCTGGGATTATAGGCGTGAGCCACCGCGCCTGGTCCGAGAGAGGTTCTTAAAAGTTGAGAGTTTAGAAACTCTCAACTTTTTAGAGATCAAATGTGGGCCAGCTGTTATGGTAGGAGGGCTCTAGGGGGGTCAGGGGGCCCTGGAGTGTGACATGACCCCTGCCCCAACAGCAGAGAAGATGTAGTGGTGTCTGAGCCACTAGAGGGCGGTGCAGGATGAAACTTTACCTCCTGCCGTCCACCAGAGCAGAGAGCCAGCCTTTCTACCCCTCTGAACCCAGCTCTGGTCCTCCTCTCAGGCTGGGGGTTGGAAAGTGGTACCTGATTAGAGCTGACACACTTGAGACAAGGTAGCCTTCCCCTTTGGATTGGAACAAGAAGTGGCTTTAGCACAGTGAGTCTGTCCGTATTAATCCTCCAGGGCTTCTCAAACGTGAGGGTCTTTTCCATCTCCAGTCCTCTGATCCTTTATCACTTCTCTGTCTCTTCCTGGCAGCTCCAGAAGGTGTTGCCAGGGGCCCAGATGCCCTGACACTTCTTGAATACACTGAGACCCGGAATCAGTTCCTTGATGAGCTCATGGAGGTACCATCATCTCTGGAAGATGCAGGGGGAGGCATGGCACCAGCACAGGTGGCCTCACTCCGGACGCCTGACCTGACCCCTCCTGTTTGTGTGAAGGGTGTGAGTGCTTTCTGTGTCCTACAGCAGGAGCCTCACATATTAGATGCCTTCTATTCATCCAGTTACTTATCAGGTACCTCCTAGGCACCTGGCACTATCTTAGGCACCAGAACTTGGGTGATGAATAAGACAGTCAAAGTCCTTGACCTCATGGAGCTTATATTCTAATGGGGAATGCAGACTGGAAAGAAGATAAATAAAATGTGCAGGATGCTAGATGGCACTAAATGCCACGGAGAAAAAGATAGCAGGGGAGGATGACGAGGATGTTGGGAAGGGCTATGGTTTTGTATCTGGTGGTCAGGGAAGGCCTTATTGAGAAGGTGACCTGTAATCAAGACTGCAGGCGGTGCAGAGAGAACCATGCAGATGTCTGGCAGAAGGGCTTCCCAAGCAGAGAGAGCAACTGCAGAGGTCCCGAGGTGGGAGCAGGTTTTGCACAGTTGACCAGCAACATGGAGGCTGGTGTGGCTGAGGAGAGAGAGCTGGTGGGGAGTAGAAGAGCTCAGAGATGTAGCGTCTGTACCTTGGTTTGTCTCTGAGTGAACTGGGAAGCTGTTGGAGGTTTCGAGCAGGTTAGGAACATGATCTCATTTGCGTTTAAGCACGATCCCTGTGGCTAAGGTGTTGAGCAGCCCAGCATAAGGAGCCAGCGTTCTTGGACCTTTGTTGTAAGGCTGGGAGGACAGGGTCCTGTCTTTGTTAATCTCGATATCTGCTCCCTTCCCAGTAGCCTGCTGGTTTGGAGAGCCTCCTGAAAGTTCTGTCCTCACCCAGTTCTCTCCTCTTTCTGCCCAGAGGCTTCTTCCGGCCTTGAGGGGAGAGGACAAAAGATATGTCAAGTTTTAATGGCAGAATAGGATTGATAAGTTAATATGGCTGGCTCTTGTATTCTTTTCAGCCTTGCCTTAATCCGGTGCTTCTCAAACATGTATTTCTGTTCCCTGAATCTCATTCCTTCCATGGAGACAAAATAAATACCTTCCCTGGGCAGAGAGAACCCTTTGAGTCTCTGTATTCTCAGTTATCTGATCCTAGGCTGGGGAGAAAGGACAGAGGTTCAGGGTTAGGCTGAGATAGGAGTTGGGGACTGAAGGGTGACAGTAGTCTCTCCTAGCGCTTACAGTGTTCAGAGGAAATAACCCCTCCTTACCCAGGGTCTAGCCCTCATGTCTCATTTTTGCATTTCGAGTAGTCTGAGGGCTTAGATTCTGAGTTCTTTTCTCAGTTTGAACCAATTTATCTTCTTTTTTTCTTTCTTCCTTTTTTTTAAAAAGAGTTTCTCTGTCGCCCAGTCTGGAGTGCAGTGGAGCAATCATAGCTCACTATAACCTCAAACTCCTGGGCTCAAGTGATCCTCCTGCCTCAGCCTCCTGAGTAGCTGGGACTACAAGCATACACCACCATGTTTGGCTAATTTTAAAAATTTCTGTAGAGACAGGGTCTCACTGTTACCCAGGCTGGTCTTGAACTCCTGGCCTCAAGTGATCCTCGTGCCTCGGCCTCCCACAGTGCTGGAATTGCAAGTGTGAGTCATCACGTACAGCCTGAACCAATCTTTCTTCTGTCCTCAGCTTGAGATCTTCTTAGCCCAGAGAGCAGTGGAGTTGAGTGAGGAGGCAGATGTCCTGTCTGTGAGCCAGTTCCAGCTGGCTCCAGCCATCCTGCAGGGCCAGACCAAAGAGAAGATGGTTACCATGGTGTCAGTGCTGGAAGATCTGATTGGCAAGCTTACCAATCTTCAACTGCAACACCTGTTTATGATCCTGGCCTCACCAAGGTCTGGCTTCCCCTTGATGCAAGGCTCTGCCATCTTGAGCATCTCTGCCTCCTTGTATTCCTCCTCTTGTTCCATAACCCCTTAGACCCCATCCCTGCCTCCTGGCCATTGCCATCCACTGGGGATAGGGGTTTTCTTTGGGGCAAGAGGGGGTGGTTTGATACATACAGGAAGAATCTGCTTGCTTCCTGAGTAGGACAGGGGAACTGGGAGTGGGTTTTCCTTAAAAGGAAAGGGTTTAAGGATGTGAGGGTAAGCGGCCAATTGGGAATTTGGTTTCCTGAGCCTCTCACCTCCCCAGCAGCTGAATGGGAATGCTCAGGATGCACAGCTACCCCAGCACTCACCTGAGTGCCCCGCACAGGTATGTGGACCGAGTGACTGAATTCCTCCAGCAAAAGCTGAAGCAGTCCCAGCTGCTGGCTTTGAAGAAAGAGCTGATGGTACAGAAGCAGCAGGAGGCACTTGAGGAGCAGGCGGCTCTGGAGCCTAAGCTGGACCTGCTGCTGGAGAAGACCAAGGAGCTGCAGAAGCTGGTGAGATGGGAAAGGGAGGCCTGCCGGTGGGAGGACTCCCAGTCTCTGCAAAGCGAGGCCCTGAGCACCCCTGCTTCTGCCCACTTGGTATCACTCTTTCAGATTGAAGCAGACATCTCCAAGAGGTACAGTGGGCGCCCTGTGAACCTGATGGGAACCTCTCTTTGACACCCTCCGTGTTCTTGCCTGCCCATCTTCTCAGCTTTTGGGATGAAGATGATAGCCAGGGCTGTTGTTTGGGGGCCCTTCAAGGCAAAAGACCAGGCCGACTGGAAGGCAGAAAGCCACAGGAAGGAAGTGGCACCTGATGGTGATCTTGGCACTCTCCATGTTCTCTACAAGAAGCTGTGGTGATTGGCCCTGTGGCCTATCAGGCAAAAACCGCAGCTTCTCCTTCTAGTTAGTATAGCGGACTTAATAAAAGAGGAAAAAACTCTTGCTTCAGTACTGACAGTTCCTTATGCTGCTTCTCTGAGCCTGCAGTTGAGGCTTCACACCTGTTTTCTCGGGGTTCTTGATCCAGGTGGGCTCCCCGGGCCATCAGCTGTCACTGTGGAGCCCCAAGTTGAGGACTTTTCCTCTTTGCTTCTGGTGGTAAGGAGGACCCCAGATCTACAAATGGTTCAGCAAGGGGCTCTGGGATGGCTGCGTGTGGGCCCCTTTCCATAACCAGGCCCAGGCCGCCCGACTCAGGCCAGAATCCCCAGGGGAGCAGTCAAGCAGCAGCCTTGTTGGAGCCAGCAAAGCTGTATTTTCCTTTTAATCACAGCTTACCTCCAGGCAGAGGGAAAATGCGGTTTGGGGAGGAAGGGTCTGATAAACAAGGTGGAGACAGGAGCTGTCACCTTCCCTGGCTGCCTGTCCACTTCCTGCCCATAACTGCCCGCTTTGTGATCGGGTAGAGCCCACCCCAGAATAGCAGCCCTCTCCCAAGCCACCTACCCATCCCCATTTCCCAGGAAGGGTAGAGGTTGAGGGTGGCCGGCAATTCGATTTTAATTTCATAGCAGAGCAGTTGATTCATGGCTCTTTGTCGCTGGCGTTGACTCCCGTAATGACTTTCCATCAAAATGAAAAGTGGAGTGACACCACTCATTATTCCTGCTGCTTGTTATCTCAGTTCTGGGGAGGGCCACCCCCTCCCTGCTGCCTTTCAGCCGTCCTGAACAGTGAGTGATGGCGCCTATTAATCACCGACCCCGTGGACTCCAGCGGACACACGCTATCCAAAGGAGAGAGAGATAAGGCAGCATGAACTGCTCGAAGCCGTTCCTATCAATTAATGTCAACCCACTACTTCCCCCCAATCTTTGCCTGGTCACCTCTTTTTGGGGGATCGGGGCTGAAATGAGAAGTCCAGGAATTGGAAAAATATTGGTGTTGAACGTGGAGGTAAGACTTCACGGGCTAGCAGGGTATAGAGGAGCTGAGTGGACTGCACTCTGGCCTCAGCGCTCAGGAGGGAGGCTCTTGGCCTAGGGAACTGCCTGCTGCTCTTGGTCCGTCTCCCCCTGGGAGATTGCCTGCTAGCTCCTGCCCCACCTGTTCAGCTGCTGGCTTCGTTGGCTGTCTGGCCAGCCTCTTGCAGTAGCAGTCAGTTCACTGAGGCATGCTACCCGTGCCCACTCTAAGGTCCTTTGCCCAGTTACCAGCTGTTACGCAGACTCCATTGCTTACAGCAGTGGAGCTTCAGGGAGAAGCCCCATGGACCAGGTGACCGTGGCATACTGGGTTCAGGCCTCCAAAGCTTCTGCCCCTGCCCTTGCAGATGAGCACCTGACCTGCTTTCCCAGCCCTGCCTAAGGTCAGCGAGGGGAAGCAGTACTCACCGAAGTTTGGCTATTTTCCCAGGAAGGGAAGTGGGTTTAGATAGAGTTTTCTCAGCTGATTTTGGCCCCCTTGGTAAGCAGTGTGGTTAGGCGACTGCTCTGGATCAGAGATACTAGGTGACTGCTTAACAGGTGACATCAAGGCCCACCCTGATCCCTAGGCTGAGGCAAGTGGTTTCATAAAAGCCTTTAACCCAATAATATTGGGTTTGTTCTCCAGAACCTTCGGCCTCCCTTTCCTTTACCCCCGCCTGTTTCCTGAGTCCAGCCCTCCTGACCATGCTGAAGACACTGAAGGGACCCACCTGGCTGGTTCTCCCTGGGCAAGAGCAGCTTTGTGTCTTTCAGGTCTGCCTCCGACTTCCCTGAGCTTCACTGGTTGTGTTTGGGTTCCTGCTTATGTATCTCAGAATGCCCTCAGAAGTCGTTGTGGGGACAGAATGAGTTAAGATGCAGAGCTCTTAGAACACAGCCTGGTGCGGAGGAGGCTCTTGCTGGACATGTGTGAGCTCTTATTTTTGGTTTGGGGAACCATGATGAGGACTCTCCATCCTGGCCTAACTTGTCTTCTTGGAAAGGAGAGGTGAGGGGCTTTAGGGGAGCTTGAGACCAAGTTTCAAGCAGTCAGGTTGAAACATCCCTCTTTCAGGGAAAGAGGGAAGCGATGCACCAAGATTACACCCTCAGAATCCTTAGTTTGGTGTGAATTATGCTGCCAAGAGCACACTATACTTTTGTGTTGACTTTTATCCCACCTCTTTCCAGAGAGGATTTAAGGCAACGCCTCTCACTACTTGGCTAAGACTCCTCACCCGGCTTCAGATAAGGAAGCAGCGAGTCACCTTTCCAAAATTCTCTGCTTGCTAAATCCAGCCACAGCTCAGCCCCACTCACTGCCTCTCTGCCCAAACACTACCTCTCTCCCTGTGTCAGCTCTGCCGTGTCCTCTCCGGTGTGGTTCTCTTCATAGACCACAAAAGTAGGATCCTTTTGCGCTGCAGCCTGCAGTGGCTGACTGTGAACATGGGATAAGTGGAATGCTAAGGCTCATTATCTGGGTCCCAGCGGTCCACCCCCTGTGCCGCTCTGAGGGCCTGCCAGGATCATGGGGAGTCCGGCACATCTAGAACTCCTTTCCCATTGCCAGTTCAGAGCAGGTAACATGCTGCATCATTCAGAGTGAACATCTCCTCACCCATCTAAAGAATTAACCTGCTCTGGAGACCTGGCCTGGAGTTGAGGACAAAAGAAAGGCACATCCCCAGCCTTTGGGAGCAGAAGCCGACCTTGCTGGAGCTCCTCGTGTGTACCTCCCAACCACCATTAATTCCCCAGATGTTGCGTACAGTTTCTCCCCAGAAACCGAGGTCCTGTGGCTCTTCTCTGCCTTTTCATACACTCCTACCTGTCCTGTTAATGATTTTTATTTCATCTTTTTTAAAAACTTACTATTTTTGAGACAGTTTTGCTCGTCACCCAGGCTGGAGTACACTGGCGCGATCTCGGCTCACTGCAACCTCTGCCTCCTGGGTTTAAGCGATTCTCCTGCCTCAGCCTCCCAAGTAGCTGGGATTACAGGTGCAGTAGAGCCTGGGTTTCACAGTGTTGGCCAGGCTGGTCTCAAACTCCTGACCTCAGGTGATCCACCCACCTCAGCCTCCCAAAGTGCTGGTATTACAGGCATGAACCACCATGCCTGGCCTAAACTTATTTTATTTATGTTTTTTGAGACAGAGCCTCACTCTGTCACCCATGCTGGAGTGTAGTGGCGTGATCTCAGCTTACTGCAACCTCTGCCGCCCAGATTCAAGTGATTCTCCTGCCTCAGCCTCCCAAGTAGCTGAGATTACAGGCACCTGCCACCACGCCTAACTAATTTTTGTATTTTTAGTAGAGACAGGGTTTCGCCATATTGGTCAGGCTGGTGTTGAACTCCTGACCTCACGATCCACCCGCCTCAGCCTCCCAAAGTGCTGGGATTACAGGCATGAGCCACCACGCCCGGCCACCTAAACTTATTTTTTAATAGAGACAGGATCTCACTATGTTGTCCAGGCTGATCTCAAACTCCTGGCCTTAAGGGATCCTCCTGCCTCAGCCTCCAAAAGTGCTGGGATTACAGGTGTGAGCCACCTCATCGGGCCTATTTAATCTAATTGCCACTTGTTTGATCTCTTTCCCAACTCCTGTACATGCACATACAAAATCTAATAAAAGTGATAGGAAGACAAACACGCAATACAGTGTGGTGATGATTAGCATGTTCTTGAGATCTGGACTGCCTGGGTCAAACTCTGTCTCAGTTCTTACTCCCTTGGGCGAGTTGCTGGACCTCTCTGCCTCATTTCCTTCATCTGTAAAATGAAGACGAAGACCTTGGGTAGGAAGCTGTGGTGAGCACGCATACCACTTAGAACAGTGCCTGGAGGCCGGACGCAGTGGCTCACGCCTGTAATCCCAGCACTTTGGCAGGCTAGGGCGGGCGGATCACCTGAGGTCAGGAGTTCCAGACCAGCCTGGCCAACATGGTGAAACCCCGTCTCCACTAAAAACACCAAAAATTAGCCAGCGTAGTGGTAGGCACCTGTAATCCCAGCTATTCAGGAGGCTGAGACGGGAGAATCACTTGAACCCGGGAGGCAGAGGTTGCAGTGCTCTGAGATTGCGCCATTGCACTCCAGCCTAGGCAACAAAAATGAAACTCCGTCTCAAACAAAAACAAAAACAAAAAAACAGTGCCTGGCACAGTAAGACTCGGACTAGCTGTTGTGAGAGGGCAGTGGGGTGTAAATACCCTCGGCTGAGGTTAGAAAGTTGTGTTCTAGGCCAGGTGCGGTGGCTCACGTCTGTAATCCCAGCACTTTGGGAGGCTGAGGCAGGTGGATCATGAGGTCAGTAGTTCGAGACCAGCCTGGCCAATACAGTGAAACTCCGTCTCTACTAAAAATACAAAAATTACCTGAGCGTGGCGATGCGCGCCTGTAGTCCCAGCTACTCGGCAAGAGAATCGCTTGAACCCAGAGGCGGAGGTTGCAGTGAGCCGAGATCTCGTCACTGCACTCCAGCCTGGGTGACAGAGCAAGACTTTGTCTCAAAAAAAAAGAAAAAGAAAAAGAAAAAAGAAAGTCGTGTTCTGGTGCCCCATATTCCAACATGTCCCAAATCAAAGCCATTGTCCACACCCACACTGCATCTCTCTTTATTTCCTGACGGTTTCATCAGTGGTGTCCTGGGCTCTGCTGGCTGCTCTTTCTAATCCACCCTTTCAGTGTTGCTCTGGGCCTTTTCACCCTAGTCATTTCCCTGCTTAGAAACTCCGAGGCTCTGTAGTGCCCCAAATTCCTAGAGTAGCAGCCGCCAAGCCCTGCATAATTGGACCCCCACCAGCCTTTTCAGCCTGGGCTACCCACCCAAGACACCAAATCCACATGTGTCCTCGAGGCCCCACCCTTTACTCGGCTCCCTCCAAACCATCTTGACCCCCAATTCAGATGAGGCCCAAACGCATCTCTGTGGACATCTCCAGTTGTCCCTGCAGAATTAGTCACTCCATCCTTCAGCAGCATCCTGCAGCCCCGTGCAGATGTCCTTAGGAGTGGGGAGCTCTTATTGATTGTGTTACATGCCTTCCTAAAGTGCCTGCCCACTGAGCTGCTTGTGGGCAGGAATGGTATCTTGACCACATTTGTGTCTCTCTTGGAGTATCAAACTTTAGCTTCTCTGAACTTTAATTGTCTTAATGCTCTCTAAAATGACTTTGACCTCTGACATATTATGATCATGTGGCTTACAAGTTAACACAAAGGAAGAGTCTCACAAAGCACAAGAAGTCTGGGAAGAAAATTGGGGTTAAGTCAGCTTTTTAAGTGGACTGATGGCCAGGTGGGGTGGCTCACGTCTGTAATCTCAGCACTTTGGAGGCTGAGGCAGGAGGATCACTTGAGCCCAGGAGTTCAAAACCAGCCTGGGCACAGTGCCTGCCTACCCCGAGGATCATTCCTGGGCCTCATCTCTCCTCTTTCACTGTTTGGTTGAGGACATTTCTGGAGAGGAAAGTAGAGGGCTGTTGGCTGTTGTCCCATCCTTTTGGAGATATCATTGCTTCATAGACCCAGGTTTGCTATCAAAGCTGGGGCCTCCTCCCCTGTCTGAATACCACTATCTGCTGGGCTTTGAGCAAGCCGTTCTACCCCCTGAGCAATCAGGCCCGAGGAGCTGCGTCCGGGGTAGCTGTCTCGCCTGGCAGAACCTGAGCCCAGCAGGAGGGCATCAAGGCTGCTGCAGGAGTGTAGAGCCCGGGGGCACCAGCTGACCCGGATCTGCCTGTGTCCTCCAGATGCCCTTCCTCCCTGGTGACCGCCAGGGCCTCTCTGAGTAAATTGGCCCTGAGTAAACTCTTACGTAGCCAGCCCGCCACCCTCCTCTCATTCCCCAGGCTTCAAAGAAAACCAGTTTGAGTATTTAAACTTCTCCTGTGTATCTAATAAAAAGTTCTGCACTATTTAACGCCCCAGCTATCCATTACTGTCGGGAGCTGCCCTCTCCCTCCCAGCATTCCCCTCCTTCCCTCTCGCCCAAACCACGCGCATAGCAAAGCCATTTGTCAAACCGCTCCCACTGTTGGCTGCGCTTGGCTGTGTCTGAAAGGACAAGCCGCCCCACAGGGGAAGGTGGGAATGAATAAAGGGGCTATGCAAATTGCTGCTTAATCTGCAGAGAAACACCCAGGCTTTGGGGAGACGCTCATTACTTCTTTTAACTGTGATTAACGGGCAAATTAAACCCAAGCCCTTAACTCTCTCCTGGCAGAGGACTTGAACGCAGAGCCCTGTGCCAGTGAGGTTGGAGGGAGGTAGTTGCATCTGTACCTGGGGACCAGGACCGAGGAGCATCCGCACTGCCCCTTAACCCTGGTAGATGGGAGGGGAACCCCAAATGCCTGAGGGCAGACCCAGCACAACTAACCTTAAAACAGAGGGAAGGAAGAACTTAGTTCTGTCTTTCAGAAGACAGTTCTGTCTGTCATTCAAGAAAAAACAATGTCAGGTTGGGCACGGTGCCTCACTCCTGTAATCCCAGCACTTTGGGAAGCTGAGGCAGGTGGACTGCTTGAGCCCAGGAGTTCGAGACCAACCTGGACAACATAGCAAAACCCCATCTCTACAAGAAATACAAAAAATTAGCCGGATTTGGTGGCCTGCACCTGTAGTCCCAGCTACTGTGGAGGCTGAGGTGCGAAGGTCACCTGAGTCCAGGAGGCAGAGGCTGCAGTGAGCCAAGATCACACCACTGCATTCCAGCCTGGGCGACAGAGACCCTGAGTCAAAAAAAAAAAAAAAGTAACACGGAGGCCAGGCACAGTGGCTCACACCTGTAATCCTAGCACTTTGGGAGGCCATGGCGGGTGGATCACTTGAGGTCAGGAGTTTGAGACCAGCCTGGCCAACATGGTGAAACCCCATCTCCACTAAAAATACAAAAAAAAAAAAAAAAAAAGCAAAGTCACTGGTCCCTTGAATTTGCTGCCATCCTTCCCCCCCCTCCCCCCACACATACACACACACACAAAAAAAAACCCTGGGAGAATTTCTTAGACCTCAAGTGCCAGAACATGCCAAGGGTGTGGCTAAAGTGGCTTTAGCCACAAACTGAGTTGCTGGTCAGACCAGCCCCAAGTCTGGTGCTGGAAAAGTGTGTTTAAGGAGCCTCCAGATGTTCAGCTCCAAAAATGACCTTGAGACATATTAACCAGGGAGGTGAGGAAGCAGGATGTGGGGGAGCTGAGTGTGCTTCTGGAAGGGGAGACACTGGGAATGGCCCTGCGCTGGCCATACGGGTTACAAGCACACACTCTACAAGGGATCAAAGAGCCAAGGCAGCTCTCTTTGTTCCTTATCCATCTGTGGGTTTTGGTTTTGGTTTTGAGGTAAGACATACATAGAATAAAATGTATCATTTTAACCTTTTTTCAGTGTACAGTTCAGTGACATTCACATTGCTATACCACCATCATCACTATCCATTCTGTTCTTGCAGAATATCGAGCCATCCTAGGAGACCTGTAATCACCTGTAACAAACAGCAACAATGGAGGCAGGGCCCTGTAGCTAGAAGAGTTCTGCTTGAAATCCAGAAAATTGGAGAATGCCCACAGGAGCCCCAGGAGGTTGAAATAGAGGCCTGCCATTCAGGAGGCAGGTTTGGGAGGAAATCCTGCAGAGATTCCCCGTTAAACACGGATTTCCCCTAAGCTTGAGCGATTGGAGGTGAAAGATGACATACAATGGTGACAGACTGTCTGTCAACCTGATGGGGCCGAAGAGAGACACGGCCCCGTATTTTATTTTGTCATGGAGTCGATCAGTAGGTCTGTCATAGAAACCAGCCCTGACAGCTCGCTCAACAACTCTGCTCTCTTTTCTTAACTCCCGAAGCCCAGCTCCACCATCTATTAAAACATCCTGGGCTGTCACGGATATTAAAAGGCTCTGTCACTCCTTCTTAAAACAGTCATAAATACAATCTGGACACCAGCATTTGGGCAGGAGCCCCAGCATTGAGTGGGAAGAGGCAACAGCAGGTATGCCTGCCTTTCTTGACAGCCTGGGCTTTGGCATTGTTCAAATAGGGACCATGGACTTATCTCCATTTTCTCTCTATAGATGCAGGAATCACGGCCTTCTCTAATATCATGGATGCCTGGTATTTTGAAACGACTGTTCTTGACCACAGGATGTAGTCTTTGGTAAATGCAACCACAACTCTCAGCTTATCTCTGGCTCCTCATGCACCTGAACCACACCTGTTCCGAATGCCTACCTAAGGAGTCTGGTTCCCAGGCCACCCCAGCTGGTAGGAGCGGGAGGAGGAACAAAAAGGTAATCAGAGTCTGAATTTTCCTCCACAGTGGAGTCTGCTTCTTTCCCACTTCCATTCTTCTTGCTCCATGCAGCCTTGTAACTGACCCACCTTGCTAAAAAACATCTTTTGGGTGCCAGAAACTGACCTGAGACTTTGCAGGTGGGCTCCCCAGAGTGCAGGCTGGAACTTATGACCTTGCCAATTGGAAGAGCCCAGTCATCATCTCTGAATCTTTTATTTATTTTTTTTTTTTGAGACAAAGTCTTGCTCTGTTGCCCAGGCTGGAGTTCAGTGGCGTGATCTTGGCTCACTGCAACCTCCACCTCCCAGGTTCAAGCAATTCTCCTGCCTTAGCCTCCCAAGTAGCTAGGATTACATGCGTGTGCCACCATGCCTGGCCAATTTTTGTGTTTTTAGTAGAGACGGGCTTTCGCCATGTTGGCCAAGCTGGTCTTGAACTCCTGACCTCAGGTGATTCACCCGCTTCGGCCTCCCAAAGTGCTGGGATTACAGGCGTGAGCCACCGAGCCTGGCCCCATCAACTTCTGTGTTGACATCAGGGCAGTGCAGCACCAGGGAGCTGGGCATCTTAAGATGTCCTGTCTTTTGCCCACCCGGTGTCCAGTGTCCAATATCACTTTTCACCCCAAGACTTTCACTCTTTCACTTAGCTTTGGATATTTTAAAACTACAGACTATGTGTTTTTCCCGACCGAGTTATCTTCTCAGCAGCTTTCTTCAAGTATTTTATGCCAAGAAGGGTCAGGCTTTTATGTTTTCTTTCTATGACACTAAATCCCTACTTTATTCCACTGTGCGACCTCAGAGGGCAGAACTAGAGCCCACCTGTGGAGGTAACAGGGAGATGGATTTCCACCTGACATAAGGAAGCCCTTTCTGACAACCAAAAATGCCCTGCAAGGGCACAGGTGGGAAAGTCACATCACTGAAGACCTTAGGCTGACATTGGATCAATATCTGGTGGGGACACTGCTGAGAGTGGGAGGTTGGGTCAGATGACTCTGAGTCAATGATTTGGGCACTTGGTATGTCCAGAGGCTGGACGAGGCCTAGCAGCTGTTCACCAGCTGCCTTCCATGTGGCCATCTTGCAATTTAATCCCAGATGGTCGGACGCCTCACCCTCAAAGGTCACAGGGCCAGCTGCAGGGTAGTGGGCAAACCCTTCTTTGCCCCGGTAGCCCCAGGCAGTGTCTGTGACCCAGCAGGCAGGATGTGGAAAGGAAAGAATGAGAGATGAAGCTGAGAGATCCCACCAGCGCCTCTGGTTGAGGAAGGTAGGCGGGAGCTCTGCCGGCTTCCCCTCCCCCTTTCACTTCACCCCCTCCCTGCTCCTTCCCTGTTTCCACCTGCCTTTCACTCTCCCTCTCTCTTTTGCTCTCTTCATCCCTCCCAGAGACCTCCCCCCATCTCCATGGCGATAAAAGGGGAGGTGGGGTGGGCTGTGCCCTGTATTTTTAGTTGCACCATAATAGCCCCTTTCTCTGGAGACACAGGGGCTGCCTGTGGAACGAATCTCCCCCTGCCCGTTGGCTCACAAAGGGCCAGGGAAGCCCCTTCAGCCTGGGCCGCCCTCTGTGACCCCGGCCTGTTTCCGGGTGGGGTGTGATTCCAGCCCTCGGGGGCCTGCAGCTGGGCCTCTCTCACGGGATCCTGCACACAGGCAGGGTCACCCCGGCTGACCTCCCCCGAGGACAGAGGTCAAGCCCCCTCTGGGGTCTCTGATGTGATTGGAAGGGAGCCCAGGCAGAGGACAGGGGGAGGGGCGAGGAGGAGGGGACCTTCTCTTTTAATGTACAATTAAATGACTCCCTGTGCCTCCCTGTCTGTACCTATCTCAGGCTGGGTTCCCTGGCCTAGGACCTCACCCTTCGGGATCCAGGCATCTTAGAAATGAGTTAAACACCCTGCACTGGGGCTTGGTCAAACCTGAGTCCAGAGTATTAGAATAATAAAATCCTGGCTGGGCGTGGTGGCTCACAACTGTAATCCCAGCACTTTGGAAGTCTGACATGGGCAGATCATGAGGTCAGGAGTTCAAGACCAGCCTGGCCAGCATGGTGAAACCTTGTCTCTACTAAAAATACAAAAATTAGCCAGGTGTGGTGGCGTACACCTGTAATCACAGCTACTTGGAAGGCTAGGGCAAGAGAATTGCTTGAACCTGGGAGGTGGAGGTTGCAGTGAGCAGAGATCATACCACTGCACTCCAGCATGGGCAACAGATCAAAACTCCATCTCGAAAAAAGATAAATAAATAAAAATAAAACCCTGGCATGGGAAATGGGAGAAACTGCACAGGGCACCTGGGCCTGCAGAGTCAGCCCTGGATTTGAATCTGGTATTTGCTTGCTACCATGTGGCTTGAGACACTTCTGAGCCTTGATATGCTCATCTGCAGAGTCAGCATCACAAGGTTAAGGCTCGAGTGAGATAATGCACATAACATGTTTCTTTGCACAGTGCTTGGCTCCTAGTAGGTACTCAGGGTCCAATAGCTGTGACACTATTAGGCAGGAAGGAGTTCTTAGGCTTCAAAAATTCACCCGCTTAATTGAGGCTAGGGCATCCCCATTTCAGACCATTAAAGATAGAGAAGCCACCATCCCTAGAGAAGAATAGTCAAGGCAGTATAGTGGATGAGAATCCAGGCTGGGAAGTCAGAGTGGCTGGAACTGAACTATGTAGGGTTATTATTAAAATCAAACATGTTAACACATGAAACGTGCTCAAAAGGGAACTTGGCCCTTCACCCCCACTATATAAATGTTATTATTATTATTATTATTGATTTGTTATTATTGGTCTCTGTGGATTTTCCGGAAGACTGCTTATTTCAAATATGTAAAGCCCCTGTCCCTACAGGTTCCCCCTCTTTTCCATGTCACACAGCATGTTCTGATTCCCGGCAAGAAATAATATATGATCACTCTGACTTCCTTGGCTGAGGAAAAAAAAATTCATTTTGTCCATGTAAATAGCAGCTCTAAACAAGGGACACAGCTAACCCAGAAGGGAGTAATTGGCCCCATATAAAACAAGGCCAAGTGAAAGACAGGAGTTCCGAAAGGTCGAAGGAGGTCTGGCGGGAGCTGCCGACAGCTCTTCTAACCTGCCCGACTTATTACCGGAATCATTTCAAGAGATAATTTAATGGTCTCCCTCTGTGTGGCTCTGTTCACTCCTGAAGGGAAATATATAAATAAATAAACAAACCTAACTACCCCAGCCAACACATGCTTTATGAGAACATCGCTTGCTTGTTTTTAATGGCACAGTTATTAATATAACTGTCCCAGCACCTCCCCTACATCTGATCACTGCTGAGTTATGAGCCTTGAATCCTGATTGTGGCTCCCATGACTGCAGACGTTTCCACACTGTCCTGATGGGAGGAGAGAAGCAGCCCTCCACATGCAGGGAGGACTCAGAGGCTGGAGCGGGGGCCTGCTGCCCTATCTGGGAGCATGCAGAATTTGGGGGACAAGGCTGAAACATGGAGCAGGAGGGGAAGAAAGGTGTCTGTAAGGTGTGATGAGGAGAGCTCTGGACGGGGGTCAGGAGACCTCAATTCAAAACAATCACTAGCTCTGGGATCTAGCTCAACCTCTCACCTGGCTCAAATAAATAGGAATCTTACTTTATATTTTATTTTTTTTGAGACAGGGTCTCGTTCTGTTGCCCAGGCTGGAGTGCAGTGGTGTGATCTCAGCTCACTGCAACCTCTGCCTCCTGGTCTCAAGGGATCCTCCCACCTCAGCCTCCTAAGTAGCTGGGACTACAAGTGCAGGCCATCACACCCAGCTAATTTTTTGTATTTTTAGTAGAGACAGGGTTTTGCCATGTTTCCCAGGTTGGTCTCAAACTCCTGGACTCAAGCAATATGCGTGCCTCGGCCTCCCAAAGTGCTGGGATTGCAGGTGTGAGCCACCTTGCCCGTCTAAAACAGAAATTTTAAGAAATTCCTTTTCCCTTTGCTGTTTTTAAACACTTACAACGTGCCAGGCATCATTAGCAAGATCTCATTTAATGCAGTCCCGTAACCACCGTGTATGGAGACTAATTTAATCTCCATGTAGTAGATAAGGAAACTCAGGCTCCGAGAAATTAAGGAATTTGCCCAGCTGGTAAGCAGGGATGCTTGTTGACAGCCCGGATGTGCCTGCCTGCAGGGCCCAAGCCCATAATTACTAGGCTACACTGCCTTCCCGGGAAGTAACAGCTGTCCCTCCCACCTGGCAGGATGGAGAGCGTCAGATGAGCCTATCCAAGTGAAGGGGCTCCATCACCTGCAAGCAGTATCATATGAGGTGGCTACAAGGCTTTCCCAACAGAAGGCGAAGGAGGCTGGAGTCTGATACACTAAGATTAGAGGCGTGGACAACAAGAGCAAGCTGCAAAAGGCAGCAGCAACATCCCAAAGGGGACTGAATGAGTGACGAGCAGGCCACACCATTCCAACACTCACTCCAGAAGAAGGCTTTATTTCCTTTGACAACTGTGGATAGACAAGGAAAGGGGAGAACGTTCTCGTGTTCTGTGACTTCCTACCTCCCATTGGGGTGTAGTTAATTCTCATCTTGCTGGGTCATCCTCAGGGACTTTGAGATGAGCAGGGCTCTGATCTAGTTGAGTGGGGTGGACATGGATGTTTCGTGCTACCCAGGACCCTGACACCACACGGAGAAGCCTCACTGAGTTCAGCCACAGTAGGGAGTTGGTAGAGCTAGGCATAAAGGCGTAGAGGTGGCCAGGGGACAGACCCCCACCTTGCCCAGGTTTGCTGGCCACCAGAGGCAGCCTGAGGCCCAGGGCAACCAGGCGGCTGCTTAGTATTCTGCTCAGGCACCGCTACGTCCTGCCTCCTGGCTTCTCTGCCAGAGGGGCCTCCTCCCCCAGCCCAGCCTGGGCCATGCATTATCCTTGCAAGATTGAGGACCTAATGGAGGCGATCGGCACCCCCAGAGCGGGGAATCTCCATCCAGGCTTGAGAAGGAGGGCAGAGTAGTGCTAGTTGGCTTCTTTGCCCACCGTGAGATCGGGGTGTACTTGAGGGGGTCCCTGGAACTGGGGGCATTCCCTTCACCCCATCTTTGGGGGCTCTGGACAACCTCTGTCCAGGAAGCCACATTGCAAAAATTTCTCTCCTTGTCTCCTGTTGAAGCTTTCTGCTTGCTCTGAGGAGGGGACACTGCCACCCTTACCCCACCCTCTCTCCTGACTGCCAGCTGGCCGGTGTGGGAGCCAGGCTTCCACTGCCCATTGTTTCTCAGCTCTCCTCCCACGGTGGGGGGGTGAGCCTCACCCCCCAGGTCAGGAGCACAGGGCAGCCCCTCCCCCTTCCCTCCCTGGGCTTCAAAGGCCCAGAGGGACTAACCCTTGTCACCATGGGGCCTCCCCTCTGGGAGCCATGATGGGGGCAGCTGCCCCCAAAGCAGCATTCAGTGGCTCCCTGGGAGTGAGCCGAGCAGGCCGGGAGGTGATCACAGGCATGTATGAGGTCAAACGAGGGAGGTCCCAGGCAGACGGCTTGGGAAAAGCTTGGGGATGGGAGAGAGGAAGCAAAGGTGACTGCAGTAATTAAAGCAATGAGCCTGCTACTTCCAAGAGGAGCTAATCCTAGCACAGCCCAGGACCAGGTGCTGTGTTTCCCATGTGCCGCGTCATTTCTGCTCACAGAAGCTGCGTAATACCAAAGCTACATTGCACACATGGAGAACATCAGGCTCAGAGAGGTTAAGTAATTTACCTGTGTCACACAGAAAGGACCTGAAAAGGACTTGGACTCATATTATTTGACTCTGGAACCTTACTCCTAACCACTGTGCCAGGTGCTGAACTAGGCAACTGGGAGGGAAAACAGAATGGGTCCTGGGCACCCATCTTCAAAACACTCACCTGACTTCATACACATCTGCAAAATGTGTGCTTCTTGCCAAAGAGCATCCAGGCATCCAAGAAGCAATGTTTTCACTGAGCCTACAAATATAGAAATTTCTCCCTCTTCTTTCCAACTCTCCTTCCCCTTCTAAGTGTCTTTACTCCTCTTCTTCCCAGGCTAACATTCTCTCCTCCCACCATCTGCTCCTAAGATGGCTGATACAGCCCACCTTGCTTCCCTGGGGATGGAGGGGTCTGGGGCTCATCCCTCCCCCAGGTGCTGTAATTTGAGGGGCTGCCCAACTGGAGTGGACCCAGGGCCTCCCAGACTGCCCTCCCGCCACTGTGAGTTGGCTGGCCTCTGCCCTCTGCCCTCTTCTGCCATTAACCCTGTCACCTGCCGGACATCAGCCTCCGGGCCCAGTCTGTCATCCATGGCCAAAGATGGATGGGGGGCGGCTGGGAAGCATAAGCAGCGACCCCTTAATGAGATCTGGCTGGGGAGGGCTGGGCTCTATCAGGCAGCAGCAGGGCCAGGTTGGTGATAACAGGCCCTTGTGGAGCGTGACCCATTTTCCTTCTGGAGGAGAAGACAGTCGGGTGAGAAGCTGCAGGACAGGCTTGGGGGGCAGGTCACAGGGTTCTTTTACCACCCACCCCTATCCTCCTTCCCCTCTTCTGGCAAACCAGACTCGGGGGGTAGATGGGCAGAGGCTATGGAAAACAGATGACCCCCACTTCTCATTCCTCCTCCTTGGCACGGTGACCCCAGCTCCTAGCGACAAAACACGGACACAAAGAATGACTAGGACACAGGAGACCAGACACCAGGTTGGGGCAGCCCCAGTCAGCCCTGGGAGACGTCAGAGAAACTGGAGGGAGGGAGCCTTTGTGGGGTGTCTATGGAGTTAGGAGCATCTTCAGAGGTGCAAGGAAAGGGCCTTTGTTGAAGCTGGTGAAAGAGTGGGATGCAAGGGTTGGGGAGAAACTTTATTGCGTTACTGGGTGGTCTCCCTACCATTTCCCCCCACGGTGATTCATGGCATTTTATTTATTTATTTATTTATTTATTTATTTATTTATTTATTTATTTATTTATTTTTTGAGATGGAGTCTCGCGCTGTCACCAGGCTGGAGTGCAGTGGCGTGATCTCAGCTCACTGCAAGCTCTGCCTCCCAGGTTCACGTCATTCTCCTGCCTCAGCCTCCGGAGTAGCTGGGGCTACAGGCACCCGCCACCATGCCTGGCTCATTTTTTGTATTTTTTTTTTAGTAGAGACGGGGTTTCACCGTGTTAGCCAGGATGGTATCGATCTCCTGACCTCGTGATCCACCCACCTCGGCCTCCCAAAGTGCTGGGATTACAGGCGTGAGCCACCGTGCCCGGCAATTCTTGGCATTTTAAAAGAAAGAGATGCTGGGCTGGGCACAGTGGCTCATGTCTGTAATCCCAACACTTTGGGAGGCCGAGGCGGGTGGATTGCCTGAGGTCAGGAGTTCGAGACCAGCCTGGCAAACATAGTGAAACCCTGTCTCTACTAAAAATACAAAAAATTAGCCGGGTGTGGTGGTGGGCTCTTGTAATCCCACCTACTTGGGAGGCTGAGGCAGGAGAATGGCTTGAACCCGGGAGAGGGAGGTTGCAGTGAGCCGAGATCGTGCCATTGCACTGCAGCCTGGGCAACAAGAGTGAAACTCCGTCTCAATAAATAAATAAATAAGATGCTGGAAAGCATCAGTTCTAGACTTTCATTGTACAGATGGGGAAGTTGATGTCCAGAGAGGGGAAGAGATCCAGCCAAATGAGTAGAAGAGCCAGAGCGAGAATCCAGGGCCCTAGAAGACCCAGGCCTCCACTCAGCACTGCACTACGCTTCCTTCTTGCTCCTTACCCGGGAAGAAAATATAACAGCTGCTGAAATAATTATTCCTGGACTTGTCTAAAAGGGGTTATTCTTTCCCACTTCCTCCCCCACCCCCTCAACCCACATACAGCGCATTGCCTAAGGACTTTTCGTAGGTTTGGGAGAGAGACTTGGGGGAAGAGGGGCGAGGATGCTTCTTGTTTCATCCAAGTCAGAATGGGAAATAATTTACTCCCTGAGGACATGAACAGGTTTGGTTCAAAATAGGACTCTTCGAGTTTGAGGGGTTTGTTTGGGTTTAGTTTGGTTTTGCCCAGCAGAGGTTGGCTGCGAGACCCTTTGGCCACTTATTTTGACATTGGTCACTGTCGATCGCCCCCTGCGCTCCTGCCTGGGTGCTGCTGTGGTGATGTCTGTCTCCCTTTCTCCTCTCCTCCCAGCCTATGACAGTCCGGCTGAGTTGGATTGTGGAGCGTGGCATCTGGTGGTTCGGGGATCAGGGACTTTGGAATCTGGTCCTAGAAAGCTGTGTGGCTCTCAGCAACAATTAATCTTTCTAGGTCTCAGCTGCCTCATCTTTAAAAGGTAGTAATAGAAAAGTCTTCACACTTTTTTTTTTTTTATTTTTTGAGACAGTTTCGCTCCATCGCCCAGGCTGGAGTGCAGCAGCGCAATCTCAGCTTACTGCAACCTCCGCCTCCCAGGTTCAAGCCATTTTCCTGCCTCAGCCTCCCAAGTAGCTGGGATTACAGGCGCCCACCACCACACCTGGCTAATTTTTTAAATGTATTTTTAGTAGAGACGGGGTTTCACCGTGTTGGCCAGCCTGGTCTCAAACTCCTGACCTCAGGTGATCCACCTGCCTCAGCCTCCCAAAATGCTGAGATTACAGGCGTGAGCCACCACGCCCAGCCCACACTTCTTTTTAAAAAGAAAGACCAGGCTGGGCAACAGTGGCTCATGCCAGTAACCCCAGCACTTTGGGAGGCTGAGGTTGGAGGATCACTTGAGCTCAGCAGTTCAACACTAGCCTGGGCAACATGGTGAAACATTGTCTCTACTAAAAATACAAAAATTAGCTGGGCATGGTGTTGTATGCCTGTAGTCCCAGTTACTCGGGAGGCTGAGGCGGAAGGATGGCTTGAGTTTGGGAGGCAGAGGTTGCAGGGAACTGAGATCACGCCACTGCCCTCCAGCCTGGGTGACAGAGCAAGACTGTCTTAAAAAAAAAAAGACCAGGCCAGGCGCAGTGGCTCACGCTTGTAATCCCAGCACTTTGGGAGGCCGAGGCGGGCGGATCGCGAGGTCAGGAGATCGAGACCACGGTGAAACCCCGTCTCTACTAAAAATACAAAAAATTAGCTGGGCGTGGTGGCGGGCGCCTGTAGTCCCAGCTACTCGGAGAGGCTGAGGCAGGAGAATGGCGTGAACCCGGGAGGCGGAGCTTGCAGTGAGCCGAGATTGCGCCACTGCACTCCAGCCTGGGGGACAGAGCGAGACTCCGTCTCAAAAAAAAAAAAAAAAAAAAGACCAGAACCAGTGCCATGCTGAAGCTGGCTTGCACTGGCTCCTAAAAGCCAATTATGTTCATTTCCCAACTCTGCACTAGGATTTCCAGTTGGTGGCTTGAAATGGGCTTTTGTGGAAATATTTACACCACAGAAATAAGCAAAGGCTACAAATCAGGGCTTCAGCACTCCAAGTGAGAGCCAGCTAGTAAACGTTTAGCAGCATGACACTGGCCAGAACTCTAACATGTTATATAAAAACACATAAACAGGCTGGTCACGGTGGCTCATGCCTTTGGGAAACCGAGGTAGGTGAATCCCCAGAGGTCAGCAGCTCGAGACTAGCCTGGCCAACATGGTGAAACCCCATCTCTACTAAAAATACAAAAATTAGCCAGGCGTGGTGGCGCATGCCTGTAATCCCAGCTACTCAGGAGGCTGAGGCAGGAGAATCGCTTGAACCCGGGAGGCAGAGGTGGCAGTGAGCGGAGATCGTGCCATTGCACTCCAGCCCGGGCGACAGTGTGAGACTCTGTCTCAAAAACAAAACAAAACAAAACAACAAAACACACATAAACAGAACTGCTTTGGTTGGTTGAAACAGGGGTTCTCCACTCCCCTCACACACATCAAGCTTTGCCAAAACCCGGGACTTGAAGTCTGAGATTTGTCCCAGCTCTCAATCCTGTGAGTCTAAGTAACAGGCCACAAGAGGTGATGCAGGAGGAAGAATGACGAACAATGATGAGGCTTAGGTTTTGTGACTGTATTTAGCTAATCGAGCCTTGTCTGTGTGGGCAAGTCACCTTTGATGATCCAGGAAGCAGCTCTGGAGTTGCTTAACCCTGCAGGTCCCAAGGCCTTCTGGTGGCCTCGGCAGGCAGTGGCACCCTCCAGAGCAATCTCTCACTAGGGAATCTCTCAGTGGGTGGCAGGAGGATGGCTTTAGGGGAGGGAATGTCACCCACCTCCCCACAACTGTGCCCCTGCCCCACTGGGTGAAGGTAAATGAAGTGACATTTGAATCCATTCAGATACTGCAGGAGAATGAATGCTGAATGAATTAATGAATCCAGGGAGAGCTGGAGCCAAATAAGCTTCGTCAATTCATGTGGTGGGGAGGATGCTAGCCAGGAAGTGGAGGCCGGTGTTCAAATGCAGGGCTCCAGCCATAGCTCCAGCAGTTCCTGACCGTGACATTTTTTGTATTTCAGTACCGTTTTGTAGAATGGGGCTACTGAACCAGAAAACTGTATTTCAGTCTGGTCTTTATGATGGGGATGGTAGGGGTGAACATGGAGCTCGCATTCTGCATGTAGTGGAAGGGCCCACCCCACAAGCATGTTTCGCCTCTATTTTTGCCAAAGTTCTGTGACGATTTCAATATTCCCAAGCTTGCTATCTTTCAAACCTAGTAGAATCAGCTGGGCTGATTTCTTCTAGCTGGTGGGAAAAAATGCCAGCAAGCAAAAGAAAAGGAGAGGGAAAACAAATGTTTGTAGCGGAAAGAAACCTGGCATTTAATCTAGTGATCTCTATCTGCCAGTCATCAGAATTGTCATTACCTGGGATGATTTAAAAAGTACAATTTCTAGGCCGGGCGCAGTGGCTCACGCCTGTAATCCCAGCACTTTGGGAGGCCAAGGCGGGCAGATCATGAAGTCAGGAGATTGAGACCATCCTGGCTGACACGGTGAAACCCCGTCTCTACTAAAAATACAAAAAATTAGCTGGGCCTGGTGGTGGACGCCTGTGGTCCCAGCTACTTGGGAGGCTGAGGCAGGAGAATGGCGTGAAACCAGGAGGTGGAGGTTGCATGAGCTGAGATCGCACCACTGCACCCCAGCCTGGGTGACAGAGTGAGACTCCATCTCAAAAAATAAATAAATAAATAAATAAATAAATAATTTTTAAAAATAAAATAAAAAGTACAATTTCTTACCCCTGCCTCTAGACATACTGATTATTAAAAATCTCCCGTTGGGGAGGGGTCTGGTGTTTGGGAACCAGCACGCTCCCTCTCCCGACCTCCCACAGCAGAGGGTGAAGGCTGCCACCAGCTGACCAGTCATAAGACTTTGTCTTCTTTCTGTTTCTAAAAGAGATTTCCTCATTTTCCCTTAGCAAATAGGGAAAGATGAAAAAAAAAAAAAAAAAAGAGTTCTTTCCTACAGCTAACCTAAATCTTGGCTGCATTTCTAGGCCTCTCATCTGCATAATAACTTCACTGATGATTTCAGAGTTTGCTTTCTTCACCCTGAATGTTCTGGGTTTATTTCTTCATTCAATAAAAATTAATTCAGCACCTCCTGCTCACCAGGTCCTTTAGTAGCTGTTGGGGAGATGAGCAAAATGGACACTATCGTTGGCCTTTGCATCCTACAGCCTTTTAAGGGAGTCAGACAGTTAAATTTGCAATGTTGGCCAGGTATGGTGGCTCATGCCTATAATCTCAACACTTTGGGAAGCCAAGGCAGGAGGATCGCTTGAAGTCAGGAGTTTGAGACCAGCCTGGGCAATATAGTGGGACCCTGTCTCTACAAAAAATTAAAAAATTAGCCGGGTATGTTAACACATGTCTGTGGTCCCAGCTACTTGAGAGGCTGAGGTGGGAGGATTGCTTGAGCCTGGGAGGAGGTCACGGTGCTTCAGCGAGCCTTGATTGCACCACTGCACTCCAGTCTGGGTGACACAGTGAGGCCCTCATCTCTAAAAAATAATAATAAAAAAATAAAATAGCATGTCAGGATGTCAGGCTAGGGCAGATGTTGGGATGGTAAGACGGGGTGGGGCAAAGCCTCCTGAAGAAATTAAGGGTCGGGTATGGTGGCTCATGCTTGTAATCCCAGCACTTTGGGAGGCCGAGGCAGGGGGATCCCTTGAGCCCAGGGATTTGAGACCAACCTAGGCAACATAGCAAAACCCCATCTCTATAATAAAATAAATAGCTGGGTGTGGTGGCGTGTGCCTGTAATCCTGGCTACTCAGGAGGCTGAGGCAAGATAATTGCTTTAGCCTGGGAGGTGGAGGGTGCAGTGAGTGGTGTTTGTACCACTGCTTTCCAGCATGTAGCAAGAGAGTGAGACTCAACTGGAAGGAAGGGAGGGAGGGAGGAGAAAGAAGGAAAGGAGGGCTAGCTTGCGGCCTTAGGGTAAGTAGCAGTTAGTCCAAGGATGTGGAAGGAAGGGTGGAGAGCAAAGATCCTGGCAGAGAGACCAGCATATGTGGGGCTGAAGGCAAAAAAAAACAGAGAATGCTTGACAAACTGAGCGAAAATTCATACAATCGGGCACTGTGCCTCACAAGTCCTTCTGTCATTTCTACAGTTCTCCCAGAAACCCCTTGAAACTTGCCTGTGACTCTCTAGGCTCCCTGGAGTCCAGAGCAAGACAAAGAACTTTTGTCTGATCAGCTGAGATATAATGAGAATGACCCCCAGGTTCCTTATTTATGCATCCGGCATGCAGCTTGCTTTTGTAAGAACAGCACTGTATTGCTGACTCATAGTCAGCCACGCCTTTTACAATAATCCCACAATGTCTGCCCTGGATTTTCTTTCTGCCTAACTTCCCTTTCAGCTTTCTTTTAAAAAGCCTTGCCTCTGTGCTCTCTTTTTACTTATCTCTTTCTTTGAAATGGATCATGTCTAGAATTTGTGGGTTTCGGGGAAATCTGCCATCCCAAGGGTCCTTCTCCAATGAAATTCAGGTCAAATTGAGATTTGGAATTGAAAGCTGATTAGTCTAAATGCCCAAATCTTAGAGCATCTAACCAACCTATCTGCCCATCAGGGCAACTGATCCCATCCCTGTCTTATTTGCTGCTGTGGGGGTGAGGGCAGGGGGTGGAGAAGGATGGAAGCAGAGTCAGCGCCAGACAGTGATGTGCCAGGCAGAATAGAATCTCTGCACAGCGTCTCCTGGAAGGGGGAGGGGGGCAGATGCTGACAGGCTCGTGGGAGCCATGCCAACAGATGGGTCTGCCTGGGTCCCTGACTAAACCAACTAACTCTTCCCAAGCCGATCAGGCTGCAGGGCTAGAGCCCCACTATTCTTCCCTGGGATCCCAAGCGAAGCAATGGGGGGCCACGTAGGAATTCATCGGTCAGTGCTAGTTTGGTGGGTGAGGGTGGGGAGGTTGGGGAGGAGCAGGCGCGGGGGTGGGTGTGCTTGGATTCGCTCATGGGAGCTGAGCCAGCCCCAGCAGGGAAGAAGGGTCGCTTTGGCATTCATTCTCCTGCAGTTACCAGGCCTCGCCGCCTGCCGGGCTGCTGGTGCGCAGGGCCCAGCCCCCTCCCCAAAGAGCCCCTGAGAGGGGCCAGGAGTGGGGCGAAGGCCACCCGTGGCCTTGGGAGGCTGAAGCACAAGCTCCTTCCTCAGCTGCCAGGGAAGAATTTAATTACCAATTAAAGCCCCCTCCATCTGTTTCGGGCCTGCCAGAGAGCTCTCTCTACCCTTTAATTACATCTCTGACAACAATTTAACTCAATTAGCTGGTAAACACAGCAGAATGCAGGCAACCCAGGGCACCCTCTTGTCTCTGCCATCTGTCTGTCCGTCTTGTGCTTTCCCAACTCGCTCTCAGTCTGTCTGTCCTGCCCCTGCTTCCCTGTCTCATTTTGACACCGCCCCCCACCCCTTGGTTTTCTCTTTTTCTTCTGTCTTCTCCAGCACCTCTTGTCTGTTTCACACCAGCTGGGTTTCCCCCCTCCCGCCCCGGTCTTTGTCATTCTGTCTTCTTCTCCCATCTGCTGTTTGTCCATCCCTTTCCCGTGCTCTGTCTTGTTCTGTGCATCCCAACTTTCTTTCTCTGCCGGGCTAGTCTCCAGTGAGCCCTTTTCCTTCCCCTTTCCTTCTCGCCATCTTCTTCCTCCTTCTCCGCCATCTGTCCTACATTAACCAAATCCATCCCTTTCAGCGTCTCTTCTGTGAGCCTCCTTTCTGGTGTGTTTCCCTTAACCCCTGCCATCTCCTTTGGCTTCATCCACTTAGCCCAAACAAAGGTGAGCCCTAGGAGCAAGCAATAGTTGCCATCTTTTGAGCATTTACTTTGCCAGTCATTGGCTAAGAGCATTACATGCATTATTTTGTTGAATTTTTAGAAAAATTCTGTGAATGGGTATAATTATTCCCATTTCACAGGTGGAATAATGGATCCTCTGAGAGATTTTGCCACTTGTCCAAGGTCACAGAGCTTGCAACTGATAGAACTAGGATTCAAAGCCAGGTCTGTTTCCTTCAATACTGAATGAGATACCCAAGGCTGGGCACAGTAGCTCATGCCTGTAATCCCAGCACTCTGAGAGGCCAAGGTGGGCAGATAGCTTGAGCCCAGGAGTTCGAGACCAGACTGGGCAAAATGATGAGACCCCCGTCTCTACAAAAAATATAAAAATTAGCCAGAAGTGGTGCATGCCTGTAGTCCCAGCTACTCAGGAGCCTGAGGTGAGTGAGTCACTTGAGCCCAGCAGGTCGAGGGGAGCAGTTTTATGGATGACAGAGAGGCCTGAATATTTGGGGAAAGGCTCTGTGTTGTTGAAATGAAGGGCAAGGCAATAGGTTCCCAGTTAACATTGGGAGGGAGGTGGGTAGAGAAGGGTAAAAAATAGAAATGATTTCTGAGAATTTAACCTCCTCATTTCTGCTGGAAGGAACCTTCCAGAGTCTAGTTTACTACAGTGTTGAAGAAGTTCCCCAGTCCTCTGAGAAAGTAAAAAATGTCCAGGACCTACAGGAATAAGAGAGAGGGAGAGAGCGAAACAAGTAGGCTATAATTATCCTAGCAACCCTCTCCTGGAATGGGGGCGGGGGTGGGTGCTGCAGAGAAGGGCAGCCTGATCCGTCTTGTGGACAGGCGGGGACATGATGGAGACCCCAGGTCAGCCAGGTAATCACATGGCTGCGGCTCGGGCAGACCCCAGCCAGATAAAACTCATCTGCTTTCTTCCCCCGTCCTTCCTTGGCTGACTAATCACTCTTCCTGTGATTAAAACAGAAAAGAACTGGGGGGGGAAAGGCTACAGGAAAGAAAGAGAGGCTGTCTCTGATCTCTGTTTTCTACCTTCCTTTGCTCTTGAGATGTGCTGTCCATCCTTGGGGGTTTGTTCCGCTTGGGGTTTAGAACCCACATATTCCACTAACTCATACCTTCACCTCACCTTCTGCCACGCTAAGCAAGAGTGCTGAGATTCCAGCGAAATTCCTCACATGCAGAAACTGTGCTCTGAGAGCAAATGCCAGTCAGCCATGGGTTAGAGTCAGCCTCGGTAGGGAGACTGGCACGATACCCAGACTTTTCTTTTTTTGTTGTTTTTGTTTTTTGTTTTTTGTCCTGTTTTTGTTTTTGTTTTTGAGATGGAGTCTTGCTCTGTCACCCAGGCTGGAGTGCAGTGGCACCATCTCGGCTCACTGCAACCTCTGTCTCCCGGGTTTAGCGATTCTCCTGCCTCAGTCTCCCAAGGAGCTGGGATTACAGGCACGTGCCACCATGCCTGGCTAACTTTTGTATTTTTGATAGAGATGGGGTTTTACCATGTTGGCCAGGCTGGTCTCGAACTCTTGACCTCAAGTGATCTGCTCACCTTGGCCTCCCAAAGTGCTGAGATTACAGGCATGAACCACTGCATCCGGCCTCTTTTTTTTTTTTTTTGAGACAGAGTCTCACCCTGTTGCCCAGGCTGGAGTGCAGTGGCACAATCTCAGCTCACTTTAACCTCTACCTCCTGGGTTCAAGCAATTCTCGTGCCTCAGCCTCCCAAGTAGCTGGATTATAAGTATGTGCTACCATGCCTAGCTAATTTTTGTATTTCTAGTAGAGATGGTATTTCATAATGTCGGCCAGGCTGGTCTCGAATTTCTTGTGTCAAGTGATCCGCCTGCCTTGGCTTCCTAAAGGTACTGGGATTACAAGCGTGAGCGACTGTGCCTGGCAGAATTTTCAATATTGCAAATCTCTCAAGAAGTCCCATCCTGCAGGCAGACATGGAAAGTTCTGCACAGAGGCAACCAAGGGGCAGGATGGAAGGCTGGAAAAGAGATGGGGTAGGGAAGCAAGGATTCAAAATGAAGACACTCCCAGTCCAGTCCCAAGCTTTATACAATCAGTGGGTGTGTGGGCAGTTTCTGTAAACATTATATACTAAAGACCACAGAGAAAAGAGGCTGGTAGGTGTTTTTTTTTGTTTTTGTTTTTGTTTTTTTGTTTTGTTTTTCTAAATAGACGTGTAATTACCTAGAATTTTAGAGTTCAACAAACCAGCAGTCTCCCTAACCTAGGGTCCTTCCTGTTGCAAGAATTCTTATTATAGTAGCCCTCATAATAGCCTTCTTTTGATACTTCCAGCCACCGATAACTTATTACCTCACTAGGTAACGCCTTTCTATTTTCAGACTGTTTTAATGTTTAGAAAATTCTTTCTCATACTAAACCAGAAATTATTTCCCTGTAATTCACCTCCTTCTGTCCTTTTTTCATTGTGTGAATTGATGAAGAATATATAAATCTTCCTCCCCAGTTCAGATGCCAATCAAATGTCTAGAAGGCAGCCAACAGGAATCCCTGAGAGTTTAAACATTCCTAATTCCTTCACCTATTCCTCAAGTGCTCTCCTTTCAAAATCTCACTATTGTTTATATATCCCATAGGCCTTTTCATTAGCAATGCCTTTCTTTATAAATAGTGCCCCAGACCTAAAGATTAATTCCAAAGGGCACAGGATAAAGAAAGATCATCACCTCCCTTGTTCAAAGACTGTATTTTATTAATGCAGCTCGGAATCTATAATTTTTTACAGCAGACACAGATCATAGCAGTTTTATTTGTTTGTTTGTTTAGAGTTTCACTCTGTCTCCCAGGCTAAAGTGCAGTGTCACAATCTCGGCTCACTGCAACCTCTGCCTCCCGGATTCAAGCAATTCTTGTGCCTCAGCCTCCCAGAAGCTGGGATTATGCCAGCTAATTTTCGTATTTTTAGTAGAGACAGGGTTTCATCATGTTGGCCAGGCTGGCTCAAACTCCTGGCCTCGTGTGATCTGCCCTCCTCAGCCTCCCAAAGTGCTGGGATTACAGGTGTGAGCCACCATGCCCGGCCCATAGTAGCTTCTCTATTATATCAGCATATTGAGGTTGCAGGCAACTAAACTTACTGTTTTTAGTATATGTCACTCTTAGGCCATGTCTTCCTCATTCCTACTGAATTAACTCTTTTGGTGACAAGTATAAAACTTATTTAATTCTTTTAAATTTCACCTCACTCAACTCAATTTAACACTGATGAAGCATACATCATGTTAAACTGTGTTAGATATGGGCCAATGTTCCCATCCTGCTAAGATCTTATTAAATCCTTAGCCTGTCACCCAAAACATTAACTCTCTCTTTTAGCTCTGTATCATCCACAGAGCTGATGAGCTTGTCTTTCATGTTTTCACCCAATCCCGATAAAGTGTTGAAGAGTACAGTGCCTCCTAAGAGGATCATTTTGAAAGAATCAACATCTGGCCGGGCGTGGTGGCTCACACCTGTAATCCCAGCACTTTGGTGGGCCGAGGTGGGCCGATCACGAGGTCAGGAGATCAAGACCATCCTGGCTAACACGGTGAAACCCCGTCTCTACTAAAAAAAAAAAAAATACAAAAAAAAAATTAGCCAGGTATGGCGGCAGGCACCTGTAGTCCCAGCTACTTGGGAGGCTGAGGCAGGAGAATGGCGTGAACCCGGGAGGCAGAGCTTGCTGTGAGCCGAGATGGCGCTACCGCACTCCAGCCTGGGTGACAGAGCGAGACTCCGTCTCAGAAAGGAAAGAAAGAAAAAGAAAGAATCAGCATCTAAATGAATCTCCTTCAGATGGAGGCTATATAGTTGTTTTTTTGGTAACTTTTTATTTTTATAAATTTCAAACTTATAAAAAAATGTCAAAAATAGTACAAAGAACTCCCATATGCCCTTTACCCAGATTCATCAATTGTTTACATTTTGCTCCATTCACTTAATCCTTATCTATCTACATGTTTACATATGCATTTTTTTGGAACTTTTGGAGAGTACATTGGAGACATCCTGTCCCTTTACTCCTAAATATTCTAGTATGTGTTTTCTAAGAACAAAGGCATTCTCTTACACAAACAACCTCAGTATCATGATCAAAATCAATAAACTTAACATTGTTATGAAACTACTATCTAATGTACAACCCATATTCAATGTCCATCCATTTTTCCAGTAATGTCCTTTATGACTATTTCCATCATCAAACTCTCTCTACCGCCAGTCCAGGATCCAATCCAGGATCATAGATGGCATTCAGTTGTCATGACTTCCTAGTAGGAGGCTATAATTCTATTTCAATGCTTTGCCATTGCTAAAAGCAGTTTCAAAACTTTTTTGGAAAATGGCAACCATAGAAAAACATTCAAACCATCCCACCACCTTCCAAGGATGAGGATCTGGTTCCTTTGAGTAAAGCAACACAAATGTGCTGAAGACTCTGAAGATAATTCCCATGGAGCCTTCCCAAATGTTTTAAGCAATGGAAGCATTTGGAATAAGTGCAGCCTCCTGGTGAGATGACTTTGAAGGGATTATCCTCAAATAGAGAGGAATGACTCCTAAGGCATTTGCCTGTAAATTTGCCTCATTACTTGGTAGTCAAACAGCAGACCCTTTCAGCTTAAGGTCTCAGAGGACAGGGCCTATGGGACAGGCACGTTCTTCTTGGTTCATTTGCTAAATTATTGGGTGGGTGGAGCTGAGCCTTAAGTTTAGCCCCCCAGAGGGCTATTTATGCTCCCCATAGGATGAACCCTTAGCCTCTAAGATCAGTTATGACGGAGGCAGGTAGGCAATGGAAGATGTACAGGGTAACCAATTTCCAACTACTCAAAACACGTGTCAGACTGATAAAGGATGGATAACTAACTTCCTACCATACCCACACCATAATAGACACCCAATAAATATGAAAACACATTAACAATC
The DNA here is from genome assembly GCF_009828535.3 of Hylobates moloch. Classification (NCBI taxonomy): domain Eukaryota; kingdom Metazoa; phylum Chordata; class Mammalia; order Primates; family Hylobatidae; genus Hylobates; species Hylobates moloch. The sequence goes on along the minus strand of NW_026652285.1, from coordinate 21,425,433 downwards.
ACGTGGCAGCAGGGTTTACAGTGATCTGCTAAACTCAGGCAACTTAGGCTCCAACCAGAACTCAGGGTAATGATGACCAAACCCTGTTCTTGCAGATTTCCTTCCAATCATCCAGGTTCAAAGCCTTAGAACTTAGTGCCTTATCACTGTCCTTCTCCATCTCTTCCTAACATCCATTTAGTCATCAAACTTTTTCATGTTTCTCGAATTTATTATTTCCTCTTCATTCTGGCCTAAGCCCTCCTTTACTGGTTCCCTGATCTCCAGTCTCTCTTACACCAATTCATTTTATGCACCACCACTAGATTAGCCTTCCTTAAAAAAATACACACACACACACACACACACACACACATATACACACACATATACCTATGTTTATACATGTGTGATACTGCTGTTCAAAAATTTTCAACACTTCCCTAAAGCATATAATATATAATCCAAGTATCTGGGTCCTGTATTCAAGATTCTTTTTGGCTGGGTGCGGTGGCTCACACCTGTAATCCCAGCACTTTGGGAGGCTGAGACGGGTGGATCACGAGGTCAGGAGATCAAGACCATCTTGGCTAACAAGGTGAAACCCCGTCTCTACTAAAAATGCAAAAAAACTAGCCGGGCGTAGTGGTGGGCGCCTGTAGTCCCAGCTACTTGAGGCTGAGGCAGGAGAATGGTGTTAACCCAGGAGGCGGAGCTTGCAGCGAGCCGAGATCGCGCCATTGCACTCCAGCCTGGGCGACTGAGCGTGACTCCGTCTCCAAAAAAAAAAAAGATTTTTTTTTTTTTTGCAATGGAGTCTCGCTCTGTCGCCCAGGCTGGAGTGCAGTGGCACGATTTCGGCTCACTGCAACATCCGCCTCCTGGGTTCAAGCGATTCCCCTGCGTCCGTGTCCTGAGTAGCTGGGACTACAGGCATGCGCCACCATGCCTGGCTAATTTTTGTGTTTTTAGTAGAGACGGGGTTTCGCCATGTTGGCCAGGCTGGTCTCGAACTCCTGACCTCAGGTGATCCACCCTCCTCGGCCTTCCAAAGTGATGGGATTAGAGGCATGCACCACCGTGCTTGGCCCTGTATTCAAGATTCTTATCAAGTTTACAATTCATTTTTATTTTGTTTATTTACTTATTTTTGAAATAGGGTCTCACTCTGTCTCCCAGGCTGGAGTGCAGTGGCACTGTCCCAGCTCCCAGCCTTGACTGAGTTCAAGCCATCTTCCCACCTCAGCCTCCCAAGTAGCTGGGACCACAGGCAGCCATGACCATGCCCAGCCAATTTTTTATTTGTAGACAGGTCTCGCTATGTTGCCCAGGCTGATAAACTTTATTTTTATCTTTCTTAGAGATGAGGTCTAGCTGTGTTGCCCAGCCTGGTCACACACTCCTGGACTCAAGTGATCCTCATGCCTCAGCCTCTGGAGTAGCTGGAACTACAGGCACAGGCCACCTACTCAGCCCCAAGTTTCCTCTATAGATGCAGCCAGACTCATTCATTCAAAAGCAAGCCATCCTCATAGTCTTTGCTCATGCCACTCCCTTTTTCACTTCACTTCATTCCATCCCTCACTTCCTTAAAGACCCAGCCTCTGTGGCCCCTTTTGCAGGGGACCCCTAGCTCCAAGTCCTGCAACCCCTCCCTCAGAGCTGAGCGTTGAAGCATCTGGCATTTGTACTATTCATTTGGCACTTGGCATACGATTCCTTAGGTGATTTGTAGTTTTTAATGCATCTACTGTTTCTCATCAGAAAGACTGTAAACCTTTGAGAGCAGAAGTCATGTTTACATCTCTTGCTACCTTATATTTAATGTAATGCCACGTACATAGTTGGAGTGCAATGCATATTCAGTGCTGGTGATCGTGGGATGTGTTTGAAAAGGATCTATAACCAAGTAACAGCCAATGTGTATTGGGCACATAATATTCATTATACACAATGCTATACACTTTATATGGATTATGTCATTTGTCCTTTCTACAACCCAGTGATCTATGGACAACTATAATCCCGTTTTACTGATGAGGAAACTGAGGCTTAGAGAGAGCTAAGTAATTTGCCCATGGTCATCCAGCTCGTAGGTGGAGAAACCAGAATTCAATCCAGATGGTTTCATTCCAGAGCCACCGCTCTCAACCACCGTGCTATGACCACATTTGAAGAGAATAAAACCTCCATCCCAACACTGTAAATAAAAATTAAATATAATAATTGTGATGCTGCTGATAATAAATAAAAATCTTCCATGGAAAGTGGGGCTCTGATCTGCTCCACATTTTTGTTTGTTTGTTTGTTTTGAGATGAGGTCTCGCCCTGTCACCCAGGCTGGAGTGCAGTGGCACCATCTCTTCTTACTGCAACCTCTGCCTCCCGGTTTCCACCAATTCTCCTACCTCAGCCTCCCGAGTAGCTGGAATTACAGGCGCATGCCACCACACCCGGATTTTTTGTATTTTTAGTAGAGATGGGGTTTCACCATGTTGGCCAGGCTGGTCTTGAACTCCTGACCTCAAGTGATCCATCTGCCTTGGCCTTCCAAAATGCTGGGATTATATAGGCATGAGCCACTGTGCCCCGCCATCAAGTAGGCTTTTTTGGTGTCCAATAACTTCCCTCTTGCAAAGCTCTTCAGATGCAGAAATGGACTTCTTTCTTGTAGAAGAAGGTAAAACGAGCTGCATAATCATGTTAGAATTTGGCTTAGGCTTTAAAGGGGTATTTTTTTCTTTCTTTTCTTTCTTTTTTTTTTTTTGGTAAGGGATAGTAAAGAGGAAGCCTCTAACCTCAAAGCAGCCTAAGTTTTACAGACCTTCTCCTGTGTTTCTGAATCCCAGGCCTGGCCAGAAATCGGTAATTTTCAGTTTGCACTCTACATTCCTAGTGGGCTGGAGCTGAGGATTTGGTGGGGAGGGTAGAAAAGGGGTGGGGTTGTGTTTTCTCACAAACTGGGTCGTCAAATTTGAGTTTCCAAGGGGGCTCTCAGTTTCCCCATGACCCTAGAGAAGGAAAAACAGAAAGCGTTATAGGTGTTCAGACTGGTCACAGAAGACATCTTCGCAAGGCAGTTCCTATCACAGCCAGCTGATGTCACCAACGGGGCATGGGGGAGATGGAGGAAAGAAACAATAGAAGAGACAAAGAGGAAGGAGGGACGACGGAGCAAAAGTGAAGGCAGGATATATGGCCGAGGACATAGGGTGGGAGGAAAGAAAAGAGAAGGGTGGAGGAAAGAGAGAGGAAGGAGAATTGAGAGCCTAGGCTTTTGCCTACTTCCCTTCTCCCATCCCTAACACACGGATGAGGCTTCTCGCCTCTTTCCATATCCAGACGGTATGGAGACCCCTCACTCTCCGACCTCGGTGCTATCTCCAGGGCCCAGAGGGGCAAACTGGGGAGGGGAGGGGAGACTTGTAAACATGAGTGCAATTTTCCTCTGGTTTCCCCAGAAGTTGCCCGTTTCCTGGGGCCATTCCTCTCCAGGCAGCCCTCGGGAGTTTCCGCCGCACCGACCCCAGCCAGGCTCCAGCGGCCCCCTCTCTTCCATCCCGCCATCTCTCTGAGGGGCTTGCGTCTCCCTGATGCGCTCTGGTATCTGTCTGAGCCATCCATCAAGGGTGGCAGGCTGGGGGAAACATGAAAAAGAGCCTATTTGGCTATTAACATCCCCTCCCGCTTTGTTGTCTCTCTCCTCCCCACTCCCCTACCAGCCCCTCACCCAACCCCTCCCTTTTCCCCTTTTGCAGGAGACAAAACCAGACTGACAAGCTGAAGACTCAAACATTAATCAAACTGCGCTCCGGAACAACCTTTCCCTCGCATTAATAAATACATTTGCGGCCCCTCATTGGACAGTTGGCCTAATTTGTTTCTTTTTCGCGGGGTAGGGGGAGCAGCCGCGCCCGCGCCCCCTGGCTCCCAGCAGCCCTGTGCAAAGCAGATGTTCCGCCGCAGACGCCGAGCTCCGCCTAGCCGCGCGCCCCGGAGGCCGCGGTTGCCATGGCGACGGCGGGGCCGCCTGCTGTCGCCGAGCACGCTGTCTCGCCCGCTCAGTGATTACCTCCATCTCCGCAGTGTTCGCCATACGGCCCGGATTCTAATCAGATCCCCTCCCCCCTCCCTCCTCCGCCCGGCCCACTACTCCTTCAGCTCCTACAGCCTTGGGACTCATTAAGAACTGCCTGCGCATCCCTGACGGTGCCCAGGAAGGCAGAGTGGGGGAGAGACGACCCGCACTCAGCCTGTGTTTGGGGAGGACTGGCCCCAGTGCGGTTCGCAAGAGATTCTGTGTCCCCAGGCCATCTTTGGTGACACTGGACCCCAGGAGTCCAGCTCCCAGCACTGTCCCCTGAAGACTCCTCCTCCTCCTCCTCCCCCTTGGTATGTTGAGGCAGGTCACCTGAGGTCCCCAAGAGAGGTAAGGCAGGCAACCATAGTTCCCCTTCCATCTGGACAAGACTCTTCCATTCCCGTTCTGTAAGTGCTGGGAATGATTTCATCTGCACAGACTGGAGGTGGGCAGGGTTTCTGGAACCATCAGAGCATCAGCCGAAGCCATACTTCTTGGGCTAAACGCAGTGGTTTCTCAGACTAAAGGGAGGAGTGGAGCAGCACAGGTCTGGTACTCCAGCCACTCAGGCCTGGCCTGAGTTAGGCCCATGGTTATTTGACCCCCTCCACATCACACACACACTGTGCTTTCCATGCTTCCAGGCTGAGGGTGGTTTTTTATAGGTGGTCTCAGATGTACTCCCGGCTGGCAGCCTTGCAAGGGATGCACTGCGAACCCTCTCCGGACTTAGTAATGAACGAGGGGCAGTGCGATGCTTCAGGGCCTTGGGGTACCTGGCTGTCTTTCTGTTAGGGGAGGAGGGTCCTTTCCCTGAGACTCTGAGGCTTCACTATAAGAGCCCAAGCATAAGCCCTCTTTCCAAACGTCCCTGGCTTTAGGAGAAACGAGGTAATAACAGAAGCCATGGGCAAGAGAGCACAGAGAGGTTGGGAGTGAGGCCGGCAGGGAAGAAGGCAGATTTGGGACAGGAAGACGAGATGCTGGGTTCAGATTCCACCTTCCAGCCTAAATCACAAGGCAGGAAGCCTGAGGTGGTTGGCATAAAAAATAATTTTGCTCAAGGGGAAGAACCCTTTGGAGTGATGAAAAGTAGAAACACACATGTTCCAGAAGTGTTATCAATGCCAGGGAAAGCTTGCTTAAACACTCTCACAACATCCCGAATGCCAGCCTCCTTCCAATATTCCCTGGAAAGTTCTGAGCCGTATTAGCAAATGAGAAGAAATGCCAGGCTGAGCTCTCTCTCCAAGGCTACTAAGAATCCTCATGTTAGAGCTGCAAGGGCCTTTAGAGATCTGGACCAATCCTTCATTTTATGGATGAAAAAACTGAAACCCAGAGAGGAATGACAACTGGCCAAGATCCCACAGCTAGAAATAGTGGAACCAGGTTTTTCTTTCTGCAATAGTGGCCACTGTTCTGCCCCCTTTCCTCTCTCAGAGGCAACCGGCTGGGAAACTCTGGTTTCCAAGAGGCACAGACAGAATCCCAAAAATCTCAGGCCTTTCCCAGCCCCTAGTCACCCTGCCTCCTGAAGGCCTGTCACCTACCTGAAGGCAGCTCCACTAGAGTGACAGCTCCCGTTGGCCCTGGCTGGCTCAGGGCCTCTGGGGAGGGTATGGGGGGATGGTGGGTTGGGAGGGAACTTCTGTGGGGCCTCCTTCAGTCAATGGTCTACAGCTCTGTCTTTGTCTGTCTGCCACTCAGAAGGGAACTGCTGAAGGGAGAGGTCAGGCTGGTCGGTAGAAAGGGAGAAAGAGGCCTATCCCTGTCAGAGAGGGGTTGGGAAGAAGGCAGGCAAGGGGACCAAAGCTCCTTCAACCTCCTCATCCTCTCCCACCCCAACTCCTGGGCTGTTTCCCCTAGGGAATTCCAGGCTTTGGTCATTTTAGGACCAGGGCAGCAACTGCACACAAAGGCCCTTCTCTTCTTGCCATGTGAAATCCTGGCTCCCCATTGGAGAGCTACTCGCTTACCCTGCCCTGTCTGCAAGAAGAGGCTGCCAAGGGGTCTAACTCAAACCTACAAGGCAGGGAGTTCCATTGCGTTCCCCTTCCATGCAACCAGCACCCTGACTCCACCCCTATGCTTGCCCATGTCCCTGCTCATGCCTGCCACATCAGATTCCCCAGGCTCCCTCGCCCCCCATGCAATTTAAAGCAGATTCATCCCCTGAGGACCCCGGTTTCCAGGCCACCCTAGCTTCTAGTGTACACTATCCCATCTCCCCAGATTGTGCTGTTTCCAGTCTCCCCTTGTTCCCTCTGCACACCAATCTTCCTCCCCAGATTCAACTGTTTTCAGGCTACTCCCTCTGTCTGCCCCCTGTACACGACTGTCTCCCCAGGTCCTGCTGTTTCTAGGTTCCCCCATATTTCCCCGGTATACAAATTGGCCTCCCTGGGTTCGGCAGTTTCCAGAAGCCCCTTGCTCTCTCACTAGGCAGTTCCATCTCCCCAGATTCAGCCGTTTTCAGGCTCCCCTCATTTGCCCTGTACACAGGTACCTCTCCCAGGTTCTGCTGTTTCTAGGCTTCCCGATTTCCCTTGTATATGCATCAGTTTCTAGCTTATGTTGATCCCAGCTGCCTAAGGGATTCAGCAGGTTTAGGGAGAGTGGAAGGAAGAAGAGAGTCAGAAAGAGGAGGAGAAGAAAGATGGTCATCAGGGAAGCTCCGGATTTCTCTTGTGACCCTAAGCAGCTTGCATACGACAGCCTCTGGCCCTCTGCCTCTACAAATAGGCCCCTTAAGGCCATCTGCCCTGGGACACCCCAATCCCCTCCCCGTTGCTGCTGCCCAGGATCTGAGCTTTAAGTTGGACATCCTCTGGAGGGCCCCCGTCTTGGCAGGAGTGCTTATGCTTGCATGAGGTGGGACAGGCAAGAGCCTTCCCAAGCCGGGAGTTCCCTTGTCTTTCCTCTGCTATTTCCTTCTTGCCTTCCCCGCACCTACCCCCGCCCCTTTTTTATTTTATTTTATTTTTTTTTGAGTTGGAGTTTCGCTCTGTCGCCCAGGCTGGAGTGTAGTGGCGTGATCTCGGCTCGCTGCAACCTCTGCCTCATGGGCTCAAGCAACAATCCTGCCTCAGGCCGGGCGCAGTAGCTCATGCCTGTAATCCCAGCACTTTGGGAGGCCGAGGCGGGTGGATCACGAGGTCAGGAGATCGAGACCATCCTGGCTAACACGGTGAAACCCCGTCTCTACTAAAAATACAAAAAATTAGCCGGGCGTGTTGGCGGGCGCCTGTAGTCCCAGCTAATCGGGAGGCTGAGGCAGGAGAATGGCGTGAACCCGGGAGGCGGAGCTTGCAGTGAGCCGAGATTGCGCCACTGCACTCCAGCCTGGGGGACAGAGCAAGACTCCGTCTCAAAAAAAAAAAATCCTGCCTCAGCCTCCAGAGTAGCTGGGACTACAGGCGTGTGCCACTACGCCTAGCTAATTTTTGTATTTTTAGTAGAGACAAGGTTTCACCATATTGGCCAGGCTGGTGAACTCCTGACCTCAGGTGATCCACCTGCCTTGGCCTCCCAAAGTGCTGGGATTACAGGCGTGAGCCACTGTGCCCACCCCCACCCCTTGTCTCTTTCTCATCTGTTGCACCTTAGCTCTCCTCAATTTATCCACATGTAATTTATTTTATTTTATTTATTTACTTATTTATTTTTTTTTTGAGATGGAGTCACAAAGTGCTGGGATTATAGGTGCGAGCCACCACGCTTGGCCTTTTGTTTTATTTTTGAAACAGTCTCACTCTGTCGCCCAGGCTGGAGAGCAGTGGCACCATCTCGTCTCACTGCAACCTCTGCCTCTAGGGGTTCAAGTGATTCTCCTCCTTCAGCATCCTTTATCCACATAGAATTTAAAGGAAACTCCAAATGCACTCCCAGAACTAAAGGGAGTACAGAACTAAAGACTCACACTTTTTTTTTTTTTTTTTTCAGTTTTCAGGATGGAGTAGTATTAATCTCAGGCCCTGGAAACTGCCTCTGGACTAGTTTCCTGGCATGCTTCTCAAGCCTTTGTAAACAATTGTTTCATCTGCAGACTCCCTGCATCCTAATCCTCCTTGGGGCTGGAGGTGGGAGGGTTATGGGAAGTGTTCTGCAAGGTATTTCAGGCTTCTTATCTTCTCTGATTCATTTAGCTACTGCCTGCAAAGTTTCCACTGGAATCTAGGGAAATGGTCTGATCCCTCATCACCTTCCTCCATATACAGCTGCCTACCCATTAGCCTAATCCCAGCCATTTGTCAGTCACGATGCTCCATCATACTGGCCCCAGCAAACTTTCTGGTTTCACTAAGAAATAAATAGGAAGGGCAGGCCCACTGGGTCCAGGATAGTGCCCTACAAGGAGACCTTTCTTCAAAATGAAATCCATACCTGGGTTCAGGCCGCATTGCTTCTGCTCCCAGGACCCGAGAGCAACCTCAATCACCTCACAAGTGGGAATGACAACGCCTGCCTCCTTCACTGAGATAGAGGTACAAAAAAATTACATGTGTGAAAGAAATAGAATGCTTGTACAGATCTTGACAAATGTGAGTTTACATAAATCCTATTAAAAGAACATTGTGCAAGAAGCTTTTCTGTGTCTTGTATATAAATTATCCTCTCTCAGAAAAGAAGTGCAGCTGATGGGACTCACTTATTAATTTTTTTTTTTTTTTTTTTTTTTTTTTTTTTTTTTTTTTTGAGACGGAGTCCTGCTCTGTCGCCCAGGCTGGAGTGCAGTGGCGCAGTCTCGGCTCACTGCAAGCTCCGCCTCCCGGGTTCACGCCATTCTCCTGCCTCAGCCTCTCCGAGTAGCTGGGACTACAGGCGCCCGCCACCACGCCCGGCTAATTTTTTGTATTTTTAGTAGAGACAGGGTTTCACCATGGTCTTGATCTCCTGACCTCGTGATCCGCCCGCCTCGGCCTCCCAAAGTGCTGGGATTACAAGCGTGAGCCACCGCGCCCGGCTCACTTATTAATTTTATTATTTTAAAAACACACGTGCTGGGCGCGGTGGCTTTACCCAGCACGTTGGAAGGCCAAGGTGAGCGGATCACTTGAGGTCAGGAGTTTGAGACTAGCCTGGCCAATATGGTGAAACCCTGTCTCTGCTAAAAATATAAAAATTAGCTGGGCATGGTGTCGTGTGCCTCTAGTCCCAGCTACTTGGGAGGTTGAAACACGAGAATCACTTGAACCCAGGAGGCAGATGCAGGAGTCGGGATGGTGCCACTTACTCCAGCCTGAGTGACACAGCAAGATTCTGTCTCAAAAAAAAAAATAAATAAATAAATAAAATAAAAATTAGAAAACACTATTGGAGCCAGCCGTGGTGGCTCCCAGCACTTTGGGAGGCCGAGGTGGGCAGATTGCCTGAGCTCAGGAGTTCGAGGTCAGCCTGGGCAACATGGTGAAACCCTGTATCTACTAAAAATACAAAAATTAGCCAGGCATAGTGGCAGGTGCCTGTAATCCCAGCTACTCAAGGGGCTGAGGCAGAAGAATTGCTTAAACTGGGGAGGTGGAGGTTGCAGTGCGCAGAGATCATGCCGCTGCACTCCAGCCTAGGCAACAAGAGCAAAACTGGGTCTAAAAAAAAAAAAAAAGCTTGCAAAGAAGGCCCAGTGCAGTGGCTCATGCCTGTAACCCCAGCACTGTGGGAGGCCTAGGCAGGTGGATCACTTGAGGTCAGGAGTTCGAGACCAACCTGGCCAAAATGGTGAAATCTTCTCTCCACTAAAAATACAAAAACTAGCTGGGCATGGTGGCACAAGCCTGTAATCCCAGCTACTTGGGAGGCTGAGGCACGAGAATTACTTGAACCTGGGAGGTGGAGGTTGCAGTGAGCAGAGACTGTGCCACTGTACACTAGCCTGGGTGACACAGTGAGACTGTTAAAAAAAAAAAAAGTATGCAAAGAAAAATGTGCATCAGGGTTTTGAGTCAAGAGCCCTGCTATTTTTTCTAACTGCCCAGGAAGGCACTCCTTGTCAAGGGAATTCTATTTATAAACGTTATATTCTCATGCTCTGCAGAAAACACAGGGCAGAAAGAGGTGAGAGGGTTCCAGGAAACCCTCTTTCTTGTCTCAGTTCTGTCCCTTGTTAGCTGTGTGACATTGGGTAAGTCACCCTTTGAGCTTCACTTTCCTAATCTGAAGGCCTCTAGCTTGCTCTCCCAGAAAGATCCACTTTTTTTTTCTACCTTAGAGTATAAACTTCAGTCAGTGCCCAAGCCCCTCAGCCCACTTCCCCAACCTCCCAGCTACCTTGGGGAGTGGGGCCAAATCTCCAGAGTTGGAGGAAAAGGTCTGTATTTGTTTTTTGTTTGTCTGTTTGAGACAGAGTTTCACTCCGTCACCCAGGCTGTAGTGCAGTGGCGCAATCTCAGCTCACTGCAACCTCCATCTCTTGGGTTCAAGTGGTTCTCCTGCTTCACCTTCCCGAGTAGCTGGGATTACAGGCATGTGTCACCATGCCCAGCTAATTTTTGTATTTTTAGTAGAGACAGGGTTTCACCATGTTGGCCACGTTGGTCTCAAACTCCTGATCTCAAGTGATCTGCCCACCTCGGCCTCCCAAAGTGCTGGGATTACAGGAGTGAGACACCATGCCCAGCCAGGTCTGTATTTCTTGACAGTGTTTCTTGATCAGAGGCCCTGTTTTCTCAGGACAATTGCTGTCCCAGGTTCCCAGGGTCTCTCACCTTCGTGTTCCCATGGAGGTGCTCACAGCTCTGATGTGGGAACCCCCAAGGTTCTCCTCTGTGGCCTAGGGAGTATCTAGGAATGGACTGCAATGCTCAGCACTGTGAGATAACTCCTGCCCAATAAGGAGTAGAGATGCCGTCGAGGTCTGGTTCCTGCAAGCCTTTTCGTAGTCCTGTCACTGATCCCAGCCAAGCTAAGGATGAAAGAGGGGCTTGTCTTACAGCGCCATCTGCTGGGCAAACCTGTGAGAGCTACTTCTTGCTGCCATCTGGAGAACACTGAGATTTTGGAGGATTTGGGTCCCAGAAGTTTTGTTTGTTTGAGATGGAGTCTCGCTCTGTCGCCCAGGGCTGGAGTGCAGTGGCGCGATCTCGGCTCACTGCAACTTCCATATTCTGGGTTCAAGCGATTCTCCTGCCTCAGCCTCCTGAGTAGCTGGGACTACAGGCACATGCCACCATGCCCAGCTAATTTTTGTATTTTTAGTAGAGACGGGGTTTCACCATGTTGGTCAGGCTGGTCTCAAACTTCTGACCTCGTGATCCGCCCACCTCGGCCTCCCAAAGTGCTAGGATTACAGGTGTGAGCCACCATGCCCGGCGGTTCCAGAAGTTTTTATCTTACATGTTTCCCCAAGATAAATTAATTCTGGACTTTTCCAGCCATCTCTTAGGAGAGGATGTTCCAAGAGCCCTCCAACCTTCCAAACACAAGGCTGCTAGGAATGGTAAGCAGCTGAAACCAGTCTTCCAATCATTCCACCCAGAACCTGAGTCCTCACCTACTCACCCCACATATCCCCACCCCAGAACACCCTGTCACTCACTAAGAAGCTGTTGTCTGGAAGCAAGGGTATAGCCTCATCACTTCCAGAGTTTTCTTCTATCCTCAAGTTTGTTTGTTTGTTTTAGATGAGGGCTCACTGGCAGCCATGAGAGTAAAACACATATTTTCAATCTCTTAAAAATCAGGTGTCTGGACTGGCTGTGATGGCTCATACCTGTAATCCCAGCACTTTGGGAGGCTGACTTGGGTGGATTGCTTGAGCCCAGGAGTTCAAGACCAGCCTGGGCAACATGGCAAAATCCTGTCTCTAAAAGAAACAAAAAATTAGCCAGGCATGATGGCATGTGCCTGTAGTCCCAGCTACCTGGAGGTTGAGGTTGCAGTGAGCCATGATCACGCCACCGTACTCCAACCTAGGCAACAGAGCAAAACTCTGTCCCTTAGGAAAAAAAAAGGCTAGGCGTGGCGGCTCAATCCTGTAATCCCAGCACTTTGGGAAGCTGAGGCAGGAGGATCACTTGAGCCCAGGAGTTTGAGACTAGCCTGGACAGCAAAGTGAGACCCCCATCTCCCTACCAAGAAAAAAAAAAAAAAAAAAAAAAAGCAAGGCGTCGTGGTGTGCACCTATAGTCCAAGCTACACAGGAAGCTGAAGTAGGAGGATCACTTCTCCCCAGGAAGTCAACGCTGCAGTGAACCGTATTCATGCCACTGCACTCCAGGCTGGGTGACAGAGCAAGACCCAGTCTCAAAAAAAAAAAAAAAAAAAAAAAAAAAAATCGGGTGTCTAGACAAAGAGAAATTGTGGATCTGGTCAAATGGAATCAGATCCCTCTTGCTACTTCTTTTTCTTTCATTTGAAGTGTATGTGTCTATTTTCAGAGTGGGGTATGTGAGAGTGATAAGAGGGCACTAAATATATAAGATATAAAGTACACTTGTGTTTTTTTTGTTTGTTTTTTGTTTTTTTTTTTTGAGACGGAGTTTCGCTCTTGTTGCCCAGGCTGGAGTGCAATGGTGCGATCTCAGCTCACTGCAACCTCCACCTCCCGGGTTCAAGCGATTCTCCTGCCTCAGCCTCCCAAGTAGCTGGAATTACAGGCACCTGCCACCATGCCCAGCTAATTTTTTTTTTTTTTTGTATTTTTAGTAGATACAGGGATTTCACCATCTTGGCCAGGCTGGTCTTGAATTCCTGACCTTGTGATCCACCTGCCTCAGCCTCCCAAAGTGCTGGGATCACAGGCATGAGCTACCGCGCCCGGCTGACTTGTTATTTTTAAACATACTTTTCAGAACCTAAATATTCAGATCATTGTCCCTAACAAAATGGTCCTTTTGGAGGGCCTCTTTTGGAATGATTGCCTGCAATTATCTGAATTAATTCAAGCACCAACTCTTCAAATTCTGAGAGTGGACTTGATTTTTGCAAGCCGCTTGGTGAGTAAGATCAGCAATCAAGCTGGGTGGTACTGTTTTAGATAAAGAATGAGAAGTGACGGTAATGAAAATATTTCCTTTTGGGGGTCATAAATTGACCCTGAATTCCTGTTCTCTTCTTTAACCCAGGTTCTATGTTGCTAGCAGAGTTCCTCCCTCAAAACACAGAGCTGATATCACTTAACAGCTTGAAAATCTTCAGTGGCTCCCTACTACCTTCAAAACACAAGCCAAGTTCTTTACTGACTTTATTTATTTATTTTTTTTTGAGACGGAATTTCGCTCTTGTTGCCCAGGCTGGAGTGTAATGGCGTGATTTGGCTCACCAAAACCTCCGCCTCCCGGGTTCAAGTGATTCTCCTGCCTCAGCCTCCCGAGTAGCTGAGATTACAGGCATGCACCACCACGCCCTGCTAATTTTGTATTTTTAGTAGAGACAGGGTTTCTCCATGTTGGTCAGGCTGGTCTCCATCTCAAGTGATCCACCCACCTTGTCCTCCCAAAGTGCTGGGATTACAGGTGTGAGCCACGGTGCCTGGCCACAAGCCAAGTTCTTTAGCTCTGTGGTTGGGGTAAAGAAGAGCAAGCAATAGAATCAGACCAGGATGGGTTTAAATCCCACCTAAAAGCTCTGAGGCAAATTATTCAATCTCTCAGGCTCTCAGCTCTCTCATTTGTAAAAAGAAGGCTAACAGGCCAGGCGTGGTGTACCTAACACTTTGGGAGGCCAAAGTGGACAGATCGCTTGAGCTCAGGAGTTTGAGACCAGCCTGGGCAACATGGTGAGACCTCGTCTCTACTAAAATTTTTTTAAAAATTAGCTGGGTGTGGTGGTACATGCCTGTGGTCCCAGCTACTCAGGGGACAGAGGTAAGAGGATAGCTTGAGCCCCGGAGGTTGAGGCTGCAATGAGCGTATCAATACCTACTTTGTTAGGTTGTTTTGAGGACAATGGTAATTTTAAGGTGTATATAGTAGCAAACTCAATAAATAGCAGTCATTCTTCAGCGTGGCGTTCATTGCTCACTGTGACCCAGTTGCAACCTATCTAGAAGAAACCTCAGATCTCAACACACTCCATGCAGACACACACCATTCCAGCTACATTTGCCTACCTGAAATTTCTTAAACAATACTGAGATTTTTTTTTTTTTTAGACAGAGTCTTGCTCTGTCCTCCAGGCTGGAGTGCAGTGGTATGATCTCAGCTCACAGCAGCCTCAGCCTCCTGGGCTCAAGTGATCCTTCCACCTCAGCCCACGGTGCCCCCTCTCCCCCCAGTAGCTGGGACTACAGGCACACACCACTACACCCAGCTAATTTTTTTGATTTTTTGTTTGTTTGTTTGTTTGTAGAGGCAGGGTTTTGCCATGTTGCCCAGGCTGGTCTCAAACTCCCAGACTCAAGCAACCTGCCTGTCTCACCCTTCCTAAGTGCTGAGATTACAGGCATGAGCCACCGCGCCCAGCCTAAATGGAGATTCCTTACTTCTGGCCTTGCTTATGTTGTTGCTCCCTTTGGGGTGTCTGTTTCCCCATCTTCGTTATTTACATGTTATGTAATACACCGTTTCTTCTGTGAATATTTATCATTTCCTTATCTGCATACATGACTTTGTCCCCAGCCAAATTGTAATCTCCTTGAATCAGGAACTGTGTTTCCCAATTCATTTTAGAAGCTCCCAACAATTCCCAGCAAGGTGCCTGGCCTGGAACAGCCCGTTCGTAAATGTCTGTTGAACGAGTTCATTCCAGAAGAGTTTATTTTATTATTATTATTAACATTACTTTTCTTACCAAAGGGTCCATTTTGAGGAATGGGGTTAATCTATATGTGCAGTATAAAATTTACATGTGTCTCACACTCTCATTTATTTAGAACCTCATCTAACATGTTTACCAGTTTCTGTTGTTAGAGATGAGGAAGAGATTAGGAAACAGATGAGGACCATACACACATTGATGCTAGAATGTAATTTGGCAGCCATTCGATTAATGTCTTTTTCTTTTTTATTGAAGTATGACTTACTTACAGGAAACAGCACATATCTTAAGTGTAAACTCTGTGACTTTTTTTTTTTTTTTTTTGAAACAGAGTTTCACTCTTGATGCCCAGGCTGGATTGCAATGGCAAGATCTCAGCTCACTGCAACCTCCACCTTTCGGGTTCAAGCGATTCTCCTGCCTCAGCCTCCCCCAGTAGCTGGGATTACAGGCACCTGCCATCATGCCTGGCTAATTTTTGTATTTTTAGTAGAGACGGGGTTTCACCATATTGGTCAGGCTGGTCTCGAACTCCTGACCTTGTGATCGGCCCGCCTCAGCTTCCCAAAGTGCTAGGATTACAGGTGTGAGCCACTGCGCCCGGCCTGTGACTTTTTACTACTACTCAGATCAAGATAAAGAACATCATTTGATTTTTAAAGGCATTTCTATTTTCAAATATCTCTTAAATCCCCTCCTGCCTTTTAACCTCCACCCTCACCCCACTACGGAGTCTAATCAGTCTCTCTCTCACTTTCTTTCCCCAGTGCCTGGCTCATGGCAAACACTCAAATATTTGAAATAATGAATCAACAAACAAATATTGTTGAATGAATGGGACCCAAATTGGAAGGAAATGGAGGTCTGTAAGGTTGTGCCCAGACTGTTTTTGGGTAAATTATTCAACATTACCTGCATCGGCCTCCAAAGTTAAAGGGTATCTAGTAGGAATTTAGAGGTAAGATTTTTTTTTCTGCTGTATAGCAAAGTTTCAAAGGGTGGTTAAGGGCACAGAAAATTTGAGC
Organism: Hylobates moloch; assembly: GCF_009828535.3. Taxonomy (NCBI): domain Eukaryota; kingdom Metazoa; phylum Chordata; class Mammalia; order Primates; family Hylobatidae; genus Hylobates; species Hylobates moloch. Next base: position 21,409,653 of record NW_026652285.1, on the reverse strand, counting down.
CTCAGGCGGTGTCCTGCTCATCCCCCTGCACCCCACACCCAGGCCTGGCTGGCCCCACCCCCGCCAATCTTTGCAGCCCTGCAAAGCGCCCCGCCCGACTGCGGTCCCGCCAGCGGGGAGCCATTCATCACCGCCTGGATGCCAGCCAACTCGACCAGCCCCGCCTTCCTGCCAGCCAATAGCCGGAAGGCAGGAGGCGTGCGGGGCTCTAAGTGGTATAAAAGGGATCCGAGGGCCAGGCCGCGCCACCTCTGCGCCCCGGGTTGGGTCTGCTTGTTGCTGGCGTCCTGTTCCGCGCCAGAGCCCCTGGGCCGCTGTTTCTGTGCATGCCGTCTGACTGGGCCCTGGCTCCCGGGGTCTGGGTTTCAGACGTGCCCTGGTGCCCATTCTGCTGGAGGAAAGAAGAAGCCCTGAGGCCCCCTTCCCTTATACACTTGGGGCCCGCAGGGTCGCCCACGAGGGCAAGGGGGTGGAGAAATGCAGAAAGATGCAGAGGGGCCCTGGGGATGGCAGGAGACTGGAAGGCAGGCCCTGGCTGCCCTCCCGCCCGGAACCGCCGGCCGCCCTTCCCGAAAAGCAGTCCTCCGCGCTCCCCTCCGCGCCCGCCGGCTCCGGCCTGTGGCAGCGCTAATGAGGCAGTCTGGAGGAAGCGGGTGCCAGCGGGCAGGACTCTGGGCGGCAGGCCAGGCTTGTCATCCTGGCGGCTCTGCTGGGCTGCGGGCGCCACGTGGGAGCTGGGGGCACAGCAGCCGGCGGCCCTCTACCCCCAGCGGGGTCTCCGCCTCAGCCCCCAGAAAGCTAGGCCTGCAAACTCAGGGTCCTCGGGAAGGGGCAGCGCCCTTCCTTGCCGGCCCTCCCGGCTCCTCTGGCAGTGCTGCGCATCCCGCTCTGCGCTGTCCTCTCCGCCGCGGCGTGGGTCCGTCGGCTGCTTCGGAGCCGAGCCGCTCCCCGCAATCCCTCAGCCATCGCGGGCGAGGACACCTTTCTGGTCGCCTCTCGGCATTGCCATGCCCCCTCAGCTCCTTCCTTTTGACCTAGTACGGTTACTGTGTGGACCAGGGGTTCGGATGGGCCTAGGGCAGGGATGCGCGAGAAAGCCACTTGTCACCAGCAATTCCCCATCCGGAGCCCCGGCCTGCGGAAACTGCACCAAACACTTCAACCTGAGCCTCAGTGTTCCCTTCCGTAAAATGGGGAGAGCATCGCGTAATTCACAGGATTCAGTGAGCCAGTTTGTGTGAAGCGCCCGGCTCCTGCCTGTCCCTGCTACATTGGAATAGCAGGGCCGAGGCGGGCGCGACCGCTTTGCTAAGCGCATTTGCCCGTCCCTCCTTGCGGCCGCTTAAGGGTGGTGGAGGAAGCCAAGCCCTGGGTGTGGCCGCATATTTGCCAAAATATTTCTGGAAAATGTCTCCTTTCTTGTCGCCATACTAGCCCCTGAACTCCACGGAATTTAACCGAATACTCTTTTTTTTTCTCCCCTTCCAAGAGTTGCCATTTTGCATTATTTACTGGGACGGGTTATGCACTCAGCGCTTACAATGTAAATGTTTACATAACTATATCATTTTCTCTAATTGCAGAAGTAGTCAAGCCCGTTATAAATGTCCAATCTTAAACAGTTTTATAATGTAGGACTTGAAAGACGCAGGGACAACTTCTGTTAACGTCCACGGCTCGCCACTTTTCCTTCCTCGCCGAAATTCCTGTGCCCACACTGGCGCGGAACTAGCAGGGTGGGTCACGCGTGCAGGTTGCTAGGGCAACGTCCTGTCGCCGGTGTTGGAAACCAACGAGTAACTCTCAGGAGCCGGAATCGGGCCCGCCCTGGGGGCGGAGTTAGTCAGCGGGTCGGCCCCGGCGGGAGCGCGTTTCCTGCCGGTCCCTGCAGGTGGCACCATAGGATCGCGGATGCTTTCCTGGGGCGGGGCTTCCCGCAGTGCTCAGCGCACGCCAGGGGCGGGGCCGGGGTGGAGCGTGAGCCACCAGCTGCAGTCCGCAAAGGATCGAGGGAAACGAGCTGTTCCGGGACGCAACCCTAGACAAGCTCAGGGACGCATTTACAGGGACGCAGAAAGTGTACGCGTCAGAGAGTGGAAAGGAGAAAACAGAGGTTCTGGGACGGCGACAGAGAAGGGAAGTCGTGTCGCCCGGAAAGGCTATACAATCTCCATCCTTCCCGTTTGTCCCTGCGACACCCTTCCACCTTCCTGTCCCTCCGGACCTGCAATTCTTCACACCCTCTGCAGCGCACAGGGTGCTCAGGACACGTGCACGGTGGGGGCTGGCGATGCTTCCTCGCCCCCACCACCCGCAAGCTTGCAGAGAGCTGTAGTGCTCAGGGTGTATGCCAAGATAGGAATTCCACGGTTCCAGGCATGCCAAGAAAAATAGCCATGCTGTTTCTCGGTTTGTTCAGAGGAAGACTTAACTCTCTTCCCTTCTGGAGTTTGGGAATGGAAAAAATGACTCAAGGAATCCCCAGCGGAGCTACCATGTATGTACTGCATTGCAAAATAGAGGTACCATATTTTGCTCTCCCCTACCTGGCAGTATGCGCCACACGTGGGGCTCCGTGGTATCGCACCCCCTCATGGTGTTAAATAGTTCCCTTTCCCTTGTCCCACATCTCTGCCCAATCACACAACCACAGGGACACGCCCCACCGTGGTACTGGATATCCCCACCATGAGCCACAGAAAGTGCAGGAGCCCTTATCTGAACACACACACACACACACACACGCACGCACACACACACACACACACACACTTCCTAGGCCAAGAGAGAAGGAGACCCTTAGCAGAAGACAAAAGCAGGTTTATTAGGGCCCTGGGGCCAGGAATGCCTAAGATATGAGTTAAGGCCAGGGCCGTGAGAAGAGGTGACTCTCCTGAGGCCAAACCTTTGCATCTCAGAATCCCTGGCTGGAGACCTTAGGAGTCAGTTCCGGGAGGGACCTGGGGATGCAGAGGGGTCTCTCCTGACCCTGGGATCTTTGAGCTTTTGCCAGGATTGGGGAAATGGTCTAGGGGGCAGGGAGCCTTGAATCCATAGCCTTCATTTCAATAACGACCATTTAATTTGTTCCTTGGCAGACTGAAGAACCTGGGGTGGGGTGGGGGAGGTTGAGAGAGAATTGAGAATGTCAAATGCCTCCACACACAGTCATGGGGAGGTCCACAGCCCACCTTCCCCAAGCGCCCCTGCAACCCCCGGTCACTAGGTGGCAGCAGCTTGTCTCCGCTCGGCTTAAACGCGGCCAACCCTCCAAGTCAGAAAGCGCAGACCAAACCGGCTGCAGCCAGCTCCCACCTCAGGCCCAAGCCTGCCCAGACCTCTGGCTCCTGCATCTGCAGCGTGGGTGTGGCAGCAGCCTGTCTCCCCGCTGTCATACCATGAGAGTTCCCGCCCACAGTGCCACGTCCAGGCGGAGACAGGGCCCAGGCCTGACACTCCCTGTGCTCAGACGCCTCAGCAAACCCCTAGCTCTGGCCATGGCTGGCAATGTGTCCTCAACACCCCACCCCAACCCACTGCTGATGTGGCACAGCTGGCAAAGGGTGGCCAGCCAGACCCTGCGGTGGGATGCCTGGTAGAAAGTCTCAGCCCAGTGCTTACACAAATCCATACAAGTGCACACACGCATGCACAATACCAAAACAGGAGAGGGGGATAGGACTCCAGGTGTGTCCCTCAGATTGTCCCTCCAGCCACTCAGCCTGATTCCCTTCTAGAGAAGGAGGGAACGCTGTGTCTCCTCCTCCTGCACAGTCTCCCTCCTCTCTTGGGGACAGTGGCTTAGGGTTCTCCTAGCCAGAATCTAACTTTGTCCTCATTTTATCCCCCATTGGCTACCTGTAGCTTCCTTTGTTTTTACTCAAGAATTCCATCAAAAATGCTATGTTTTCATTCTTTCTCCCTTTGGAGAAATACTGATGGTTATTCAGCATGTGTTAACTTGCTTGGAGCCCTGCTAAGAGCTTGCTATGCATTGGCTCATTGAATTCTCATAACTCCATGAAGAGGGTCCTGTTACTATGTGAGGCCCAGAGAGGTTGAGTAACTTGCCCTAGGTCACACAACTTTAGGTGGTAAGGTAGAACATGTACCCTGGGATGACTCCCATGAGCACCTGTGTTCTTATCTGCTCTGCTCATTACTCCCTACCCTCTTTCCACCCTGAAAATTGCCTTGCAGCTGCATTCATTCCAGCATGGTATGAGGAAACATGGGGAATCAGAGGGGAGGGCGAAGCAGAGTGAGCGCTAAGGGCAGTGCAGGAAAATGGGCACCACACCTGGGACTCCACACGAGACAGCACAGGCTCATCTCGGTAGGGCCACCACAGCACGAGGAGTTAGCGCCAGGGCAGGAAGTTCCATACAAGCAGGATTAGTCTGAGCAGAGAGACCTGCAGGCAGACAGAAGAGAGGTCAAGACAGTCGTCCTGAACTAGCAGGAAGTTTGTGCAGCTGGGGAACTGATCAGGCTTCAGAGCCAGGAACCTCCCGCTGGCCTCTCGCTCTGCATGCACCTCCAGATAGGACCATGCAGGGTTGTGGCAGGTTCTTCCATAGCCAGATCACTCAGGGGCAAGGTGACAAGTGATGAGTGGGGAAACTCAGATCCTATCATGGGTCTGAGAGTCCCTTAACAATCCCAGTGTGCACCCTAAGTGGCAAGGACAGGGGTTAAGAGCCAAACTCCTATTTGGTACCCTTTCCAGATTTCGGTAGAGGACGCATCAGAGGCCTGAGTTCCCAGATTTTTGGGGGGCACAAGTGACCCGGTCATCTCCAAGGTAGGCAGCTCATCCTAGTTTCAATCCAACTAAACCAAGCCAGGAGATGAGGTGGGCTGATGGCAACACACCCATCCATCCATTAGTACCCAGCTCCCCCGAGTTGGAGAGCCCGGAGGCCTCCAGTGAGTCTCTCCAGATACGACCTGTCACTGCCTCATCCCTTCCCTCCTCACCCCGGATTTTTCAGACTTGATAACTTCACTGGGTCCCCCTAGGATGCTCTGCTCCCCGTATCTCTCTAGACCATTTCTAGCCAAGGCAGATGCAGGGGGGCCTACCTGGGCCACACTCTGTTCAGTCAAGCCGCCATCATCTGCCTGTAAGGAAGCAGAGTCGAAGGGTGGGGTAGGGCCAGCATGAGGGTCCTGGGTCAGGAAGGTGAAGGAAAGGGCGCTTGGGGGTATGGGTGAGGTGGTGCAGTGGTTAGGATGATTCAGAGCTGCACCTGTGTCACTGGTTAGTAGAAGTCCTGCAGCCTGTCATTTGGAAGCCAGGACCTCTGGGACTGTGCTATGGTGCATGGAGGGTGAGGGAAGATGGGAAGAAAGATGGGAAGAAAGGTTTCATCCAGACATGAAAAAGCCAAACAAGGCAGGGAGGTTCTATCCATACCCCTGACCCCCAACCTCAAGGCAGCAGCCACCTGGTGCCTCCTTGAGGATGTATTTATTTCCCCAGTCTATACTTCCTACCAGGAAAGAGGTGAGGTACTTGTGCTCCTAGCCGGGGAGAGGGCAGGAAGATTTCTTCCATTAACTGGCATCCCACCCACAAACTGCTGCTCATCCCACCCCTAACAAGTGTATCAGCCCAGTGGTTGGCTTCTGCTAGAGGAGCTTGGGCTTCTACCATCTAGGCCCTAGCAGCCCTCTTCCCAGGGAGGACAGGAAGGGCAGCCTAAAAGAGGAGGTGTGCAGGAAGACTCTTACCCTAAAATTCACCTTCTGGATCACTTGCTGGGGGTCACTCTCCAGAATCACACTACAAGATGAGAGGAAAAACCAGGAGGCAAATCAGTGGCACAATCCTCCCCTCTGCCCCTTCTCCTTGCCAAGCCTCTTCCCTCTCCCAATGCATCCTGCAACATCTCCACCTTCCAGGTCCCTTCCCACTGATAGCCCTCAAGTCAGAACTCTCCCTCAGCATGGAGGGCCCTCAGCTCTGATTCTTTGATGCTTCAACCCAGTGGTCCACATGCTTTGTCATCCCTGGGCAAAATCTTTGAAACTGGATGAGAACAGTCTGGTCTAGAATGATCAGGTTGTCAAAAGCAGGGACTCTCAAAACTCAGAGCTCTTGAAAGTTCACTTCACCTTCTGGGTATAGGGTTGGATTCCCTGTGAAAAGAGTTAGGAAGGGAGGCCCTGGGGGTTCTTATCTTGTTGCACTGTTATTTTATGGCACGGGGTCATGCCCTGCATAAAAGAAATGAAACTCCAAAAATCAGCATCTACCTTCTCCCCAACTTCCTCCCCCCCTTTTTTTTTTAAGGCTGGGCACAGTGGCTCATGCCTGTAATCCCAGCACTTTGGGAGGCTGAGGTGGGTGGATCACCTGAGGTCAGGAGTTCCAGACCAGCCTGGCCAATATGGCGAAACCCTGTCTCTACTAAAAGTCCAAAAATCAGCCAGGCATAGTGGCACACATTGTAATTCCAGCCAGTCGGGAGGGTGAGGCAGGACAATCGCTTCAACTTGGGAGGCAGAGGTTGCAGTGAGCCAAGATCGCGCCACTGCACTCCAGCCTGGGCATCACAGTGAGACTCCGTCTAAAAAAAAAAATTTTTTTTTTTTTTAAATCTTCCCTTTTAGGCCAGGCACAGTGGCTCATGCCTGCAATCCTAGCACTTTGTGAGGCTGAGGTGGGCGGATCACAAGGTCAAGAGTTCGAGACCAGCCTGGCCAATATAGTGAAACCCCGTCTTTACTGAAAATACAAAAAAAAAATTAGCCAATAGTGGTGGCGCACACCTGAAATCCCAGCTACTCAGGAGGCTGAGGCAGGAGAATTGCTTGAACCCAGGAAGCAGAGGTTGCAGTGAGCCGAGATCACGCCACTGCACTCCAGCCTGGGCGACAGAGCGAGACTCTGTCTCAAAAACACACACACACACACAAAAACAAACAAACAAAAAACTTCCCTTTTGAGAGACCCAAATATTGTAGCTTTTCTCAGACAGCAGGCGCTCCTTCATGACGCCTTGGGGTTATGTACAGGATACATGGGCATGAGGGCCTGTCACTGCGGCAGGACAAAGATGACAGGATCTGAGTGTACCTCCTTACCCAGTGAGACTCCTCCAGGGCAGAAGCTTTGTTTTTCTTTTTTACTAAATCACTGGAAATGACAAACATTTCTTGGGAGCCTCTTCCAGGCCCCATCCTTGGGCTGAGCACCCCCTACCCCCTAACCAGGGGTCCTGCAGTCCATAAAGAAAGAGCAACCCAGGCCAAGGCTCCAGTTTAGGCGTTGCCTCCCGACTGGCGCTTCCCCAGTTTTTCTTGGCAGGAAACTGAGTTCCTCAGAGGCAGAGACGGGAAGCTTGTGAAGCGTACACCTCAGGCATCCTCCTTTGCACAAGCCATCCAGAGCCCTGCATCTTGTTTTGCATTTATAGTTTTGTGTGTGTTTGTGTAAAGTTTTCCTTCAAGAGGGTTCACCAAATTGTATATGCTTCTGGCTCCCCATAACCCGGCATTACCCCACTCCCTTTTGGGTCCCAGAAATCTGCAGGAGGCATTCCTTAGTGCCCCAGGCAGTCCAGTACAGTGCCATGGAAACAGCATGGCCCCTGCAACTATGCACATGGCTTTAGATCTTGGCCCTGCCACTCCTTAGGTGTGTGAGTGACCTCCAGCGTGTCACTTGAACCTTTGAGCCTGTTTCCTAATGTATAAAATGATGTCATGATAGAGGCACGTATGTTTTTAAGGAGCTAAAGAAATTTCTATTGGCCGGGTGTGGTGGCTCATGCCTGTAATCCCAGCACTTTGGGAGGCCGAGGTGGGCGGATCGCAAGGTCAGGAAATCGAGACCATCCTGGCTAATATGGTGAAACCCCGTCTCTACTAAAAATACAAAAAAATTAGCCGGGTGTGGTGGTGGGTGCCTGTAGTCCCAGCTACTCAGGAGGCTGAAGCAGGAGAATGGTGTGAACCCGGGAGGTGGAGCTTGCAGTGAGCCGAGATCATGCTACTGCACACCAGCCTGGGTGACAGAGTGAGACTCTTGTCTCAAAAAAAAAAAAAAAAAAAGAAATTTTTATTATCCTTTGCCTCAGAGCCAGAACTTCTTTTTCTCTCTGAATATTGATCCCCTGATGGAAATTCACAAGCCAACTTTTCTCAAAAGAGCTCCTAGCTTCCTAAGAATATACTAGCATACCAATAGGAGGCAACATCTATTGAATGAGAACCACAAGTTTCACATATATCTTCTCATTTAATCCCCACAATGCCTTATTACCTCCATCCTAAAGATGGAGAAAGTAAGGCTTGGGGAGAGTCAGTAATTGACCCAGGTCACGCATCTAGCCTGTATTGGAATTGAGCCCTAAGAGCGGGACATGTGGGGCTGGTGGGACTGTCTGAAGTCCTTCCAAAGAGGGCCAGCATCTGTGCCAGTGCTTCCCCTGGGCATTGGAGACCAAACTGGATTTTCCCCAAACTCTGCCTATTCAACAGTCTCCCATAGTTTGACATCAGGTTACTCTCTTGTTTGGCTTGACTTTGGCTAACATTGAAATCAACTTCTATGTTCATGAGTGGGGTGCTAGTAAGGGGAAGGGGTAGGGGAATGGGATCCCTGGGAATATGCTGGGGGAAGGGAGTGAGAAGTTGGTCAGAGTTCTAGCCATGCTGGGTGCCATCTGGGGCTGATGATTCTCAAAGGCACTCCTGCTGTGAGTGTCCCTGACTGTCTCCTCCTCACCCGCCATCCACAATCTCGTCCAGCACCAAGAAGGCTCCGTCCATGTTCTCCAGCAACCAGCACTTCTCCACGTTCTTCCTGAAGGTGGACACAAGCTCCTGAGCCTCCCTGTGGCTGGGAGGAACTGAGTCCCTGCCTAGGTGAGGCTGACCCCACTGTCCAAAGACTGCCTCATTCACCCCTCACCAAACAAGGACTGGGAAGGAGAATGTGAAGGGCAGTGAGCACAGAGCCCATGCAAGGCATTTCTGAGCAAAGGGCCGTTCTGCTTCCTTACACCCTACCTTGTCCAACCTCCCATACTTTGGGGCTTGACACCCTGGCACCCACCACAGGACCCCAAATGCGTTTCACAACTAGGTTAGATGCTATAGCACAGCCCTACTTTGGTTCATTGTGTCGACTGTGAACTTTTCTTTTTGGATTATCTTAGTCTTGTGGGGACTTCAGGAGAAAAACAGGGAGGAAGGACCCTGTGACATATCAGGGCCCGGGGGGATGGGGCCTCGCAGGGTAGAGAACCTCACTCACCTTAACATGTGGTTCAGAGACTCAAACAGGCAGGTGAGAACAGACATGAGCATCAGCTAGGATGGGCAGATACAGGAGGAGGAAAACGAGAGTTTGAGATTGAGAAGGTCAAAAGAAGCACTTGGAGCCTACCTGTATGGGCAGCAATGGAGAGTTTCAGAGGCCTGGGCTGGAGACTGACTGCAGTGTGACATTAGAGGGAACTTCCATGTGTCTGGGCTGGGAAACTGGAGTTCTCCACTGAGAGACATTGAGTGTATCCTTCTCTAGTTATGTTTAAGAAGGACAAAGTCTCCCTTGAAGATGAAGTGATTACTTCATTCCTGGTTCCCAAGGAAACTAAGGGGCATCGAAGATACACATTGTCCCAGAAAAGAACCCTTCTGGCTGCCCTCCTCTACCCCATGGAGCCTAGAAGGAGGGGTCCAATGGTGAGCCTCAAGGTCCCAGCCTCAAGCCCAGATTCCAAATAACAACATTTCCCCATAGACAGACCCTTCTTACTGCCCCAACCTCCTGAATTCACCTCATTCTCGTAGGATGAGCCCACCACGTATAGGAAGAGGTCAATGCTGTTCTTGTAGACGATGGTCATACCCCCAAAAAATGCAATCTCACCTAGAAGTGGAGGAAGCTTTCAGTCCTGGCCACCTTGCCTGGTCCCAGCCTAGCCCCTCCTCCTCATGTATGACTCTGTGACTCTCCTATTTCCTTCTCCCCTTTCTAGAGAACCCTTGGAAAGACCAGCACTAGGGACACTACCATCAGGCAGCCCCGTGTCCTTCCCCTTATCTGCTACTCTATTTCTAGGGACTGCCTCAGGCCAAGGAGTCAACAAGCCCAGTTGTTGACCAGTTTACCTCCTGCCCATGCTCCCACCCTGTGCAGCACCTTGGGACCAGATCCAGGTTGGGACCACAACACAGTTGGCCTCCTCAGTTAGAGAGAGGCCTGGGGATGCTGGGGGGTTGGGTAGTTGGGGGAATTGGAGAGTGACAGGGAGTGGAGGTTCCCTGGAGGAAGGGAGTGGAGAACAGCTGGGAAGGAGAGGACAAAAAGCCTCTAAAGAAAGGGAAGTGGCCTGTGGGTGTGCAAGGCTGATGGGGACAGATGTGTCCAGATGGGGAAGATGACTGTGCATCTGATAGTCTGCTGGAGGAAGAGGGGGACACTTACTCTCAGTCCGGCTGGTCTTGTTGAAGACATTTTTCTCGAAAACCATCTGCTCCTTCATGGAGGGGAATGTGTCATCATAATACTATGAGAAAAGGAAGGAGAAGGGACCATAGCTTTCCACACAGCCTGGATCCTCCCTAGACTGGGGGGCAGGAAAGAGTAGGTGCTGGGCAAGCGGGATCCTGCTTCCCTGCCCCATCTCTCCATTACTGCACCCTAGGCCTGCAGGCTCACTACTTCCTCCAAAACAAATTATTCTTTTTTAGATGGAGTTTTGCTCTTATTGCACAGGCTGGAGTGCAATGGCACGATCTCGGCTCACCACAACTTCCACCTCCCAGGTTCAAGCAATTCTGCTGCCTCAGCCTCCTGAGTAGCTGGGATTACAGGCATGCGCCACCACGCCCAGCTAATTTTGTATTTTTAGTAGAGACGGGGTTTCTCCACGTTGGTCAGGCTGGTCTCGAACTCTCGACCTCGGGTGATCCGCCCACCTTGGCCTCCCAAAGTGCTGGGATTACAGGCATGAGCCACTGTGCTCGGCCCCCTGCAAAACAAATTCTGAGCAAAGAAAGTCCCAAAAAGTAGAGGGATATTGAGGCCTGCTTTTGGAGTTCCCTCCTGGTTTCTTGGAGGATCTTGTACATTCAGCAGATGTGCAGGGTGCTAAGGATTGGCATGGTCACTAGGGCACACTAATTCTACAGCACCCTGAGTCTACTGGAAAGATGGCAAAACCAGGAGTCCTTCTTAAACAATGATAACGATAATAACAACAGCAACTTTATTATCCCCATTACACGGATGGGGAAACCGAGGCGTCAAGAAGTCAGGTAACGGCCTGGCACGGTGGCTCATGCCTGTAATGCCAGCACTTTGGGAGGCCAGAGCAGGTGGATCACCTGAGGTCAGGCGTTCAAGACCAGCTTTGCCAACATGGTGAAACCCAATCTCTACTAAATATACAAAATAAATAAGCCGGGCATGGTGGCGGGTGCCTGTAATCCCAGCTACTTGGGAGGCTGGGGCAGGAGAATCGCTTGAACCCGGGAGGCGGAGGTTGCAGTGAGCTGAGATCGCGCCACTGAACTTCAGCCTGGGCAGCAGAGCGAGACTCCGTCTCAAAAAAAAAAAAAAAAAAAAAAAAGAAGTCAGGTGACTTCCCCAACATCTCATAGTTGTGAGGCCAAAGCTGGGTTTGAGCACTAAGGACGGTCTGACTGCAGACAGGGTTATAGTGAAGATTAAATATCTAAGAAACAATTCCTCACACATATCCCATAACTAAATTAATGTTTTTTGTTTGGGAATGGTGAGCCTCTCTCTCTGACTCAGTTTCTTAATCTGTAGGGAGCAAGAGCCTTTGGCCTTGCTGATCCACCTCTGACCATCTGCTGGGGCAAGGTGAGGTCAGCTCAGTTTTCAATTTTCTGGATGTGGATTTTGCCACTTAGTACTCAATCCGCAGGCAGATTAGCCATCTCCCTAGTGGCCGCTGCTTATTTGAATGTCATTAAAACAAAAAACTTTCAGTTCCAAATAAACAAACAGAAAATTTGTTTTTTGGGATGAGGTCTCACTCTATAACCCAGATTGGAGTGCAGTAGCTCGATCATGGCTCACTGCAGCCTCAACCTCTCAGGCTCAGGCGATCCTCCCACTTCAGCCTCCCGAGTAGCTGGGACTACAGGCACACACCACCACGCCCGGCTAATTTTCATATATATATATTTTTTTGTAGAGATGGGGTTTGCCATGTTGCCCAGGCTGGTCTGGCACTCCTGGGCTCAAGCAGTCCACCTGCCTCAGCCTCCCAAAGTACTGGGATTACAGGCATCAGCCACTGCGCCTGGCCTTACAACACATTTCTTTTCTTTCTTTTTTTTTTTTTTTTTTGAGACAGAGTTTCACTCTTGTTGCCCAGGCTGGAGTGCAATGGTGCCATCTCGGCTCACTGCAACCTCTGCCTCCCAGGTTCAAGCAATTCTCCTGCCTCAGCCTCTCAAGTAGCTGGGATTACAGGCGCCCACCACCATGCCTGGCTAATTCTTTGTATTTTTAGTAGAGACAGGGTTTCACCATGTTGGCCAGGCTGGTTTTGAACTCCTGACCTGAAGTGATCTGCCCGCCTCGGCCTCCCAAAGTGCTAGGATTACAGGCATGAGCCATCACGCCTGGCCTTATAATGCATTTCATAGCTAATGCAGATGCTATAGCTCCACTACAATTAATAGTGTTGACAGTAGAAATTTATTTTTGGATTATTTTAGTTTGGTTCGCTCAGGCCATGTTTTCTAGGATAGATAACAGCTAATTGAATGGGGGTACAGTGAAAACCACCTTGAGCTTCATGTCAAAAAACCTGAGTTTGCCTGTGAAACCTGTGAAATGGGAGAAGTGAAAAAATTAAATAAGTAAATAAATAAAATTTGAGTTTGGATCTGTTAGGATAGTAATACTTATGACCTCAGGCAACTCACTTAGCTTCTCTACCCCCATTTTCTTCATCTACGAAATTAGAGTTGGATTATACAGTCTCTAAAATCCCATCTGGTTCCAAATCCTTAGACTCCTTAGACTAAATCGTTAGTGTTTACCAAGCTGTAGAACAAAAGTGGAGGTTTTGAGGAGGTTTAGAGATAAACCCCAAAGAACAAAAGAACTTGTGTGGGGGTTTGGGGACTAAGACTCCTGGGTCCCAGGCTCAACACTCCACTGACCCATTAGGCAGAACCTTCCCATGCCCAACTGGCCAGTAGCAGGATGATGAGGAAACATTTCAGGGAACATGAGTAGAAACAGAGGAGACTCCTCACTTCAGGGAGCAGCAACTTGACAAGGCAGGAGGATAAGAAGGACCTCTGGAGGGGTCTAAGCTGAGCTGCCCTGAGTCACAGAGATCACAGTGGAGTTTCTCCTGAGACAGGAGTGTCAGCTGGGTGGGAACAGTGTCCCTCATGGGTGGGGTCAGAGGTTACCTTGGCCAGCAGCCGGCGCCCGTCATTATCTAGGATGAAAACAGCCTTGATGGTGTAGAGGGAAGGTTCCTGCAACTGACACCGGAGAGGAGAGTTTCGTTTGGCCCCTGACTCAAGGTGGACACCCTGTCTCTATGGGATCTGCTGGCCCTAGGATACATCCTCAGGCTCCAGCAACCCCAGTCCTCAAGGTCCACAGCTGGTTCTGCCCAACTCTATGCCACATGGGCCAATCCAGGTGCCCACTCCACTCCCAGGCAGATGTTCCACTGCAGGCCCCGAGTGGGCGCTGTGCCCGTTGGGTGCAGAAGGTCCTTCCGGGCCCAAGTTCTGTCATGCACTGACTGCTCCAGAGCCCGAGTCGGAGTGTATCACAGAACCTGGGCCGGGGGGGACAGCGGGCCGAGCCTCCTCCTTGCAGCTGATCCCTGGCCGGGCTGGACCTGCGCTCTCAGCGCGCCCCCAGGCCCTGGCCCGGGTGGACTCCAGAAGCATGCCTATCACCCACCGGTGATGGAAGCCGAGTCTGGGACGGACAGGCCACTCCTTACCCTCCCCGCGGAATCGCAACTCACCCGCCACCCCCGCTCCAAACGGACCCAGAACTTCAGCCCCGCGCCGACGGACTCAGGACAGGCCTCCTCTCCGGTCGGCGCCGGGACGAACTTTTCCTCCCGGGTCCTGGGGCCAGTCAGGAGTGACACAAAGTTCCCAGCCGCCGGGCGCGCGAGTTCTGAGTTGGCTGCTCCCCCCAACCCTGCTCCGTCACGGCCCAGCTCCCGCCGCCCGGGACCCCCGCGCCCGCCTGCTCCGTACCCGCAGCCCCGAGGGCTCCCCGGCTCGAGCAGGCGGCGCCGGGCCCCCGGCCTGGGCCGCCGCGGCCCCCTCCCCCGGGTGCGGACGTGGCCAGGCCTCGGGCCGCTGCATTCCGCTCGCCGCCTCGCACTGACAGCGCCGCCCGCCGCCTGCCCGCCGCCGCCGCCCCGCCTCCGCGCCCGCCCCGCGGCCCCCTCTCGCGCGTGGCCTTCCTTTCCTCGGGGCCCCGTCCTCTTGCTCGTCCTCTTGCTCCCCGCTCTCCCCTCCGCCCTCAACCCAGCTCTCCTTCCCCCACCTCTCCTCTCCCTCTCTCCTCCTTGGCTCCTTCCCGAGTCCCTTACAGCCCCGAACTCTGCATCCTCAGGGTGCCCCAAGACCAGCCCTCGTCCTGCTTCCTGCCTGCTCTCCGGCCTGTGGCTTTGGTGTACACCGGTGTCTGTAGGCTGTCCTGGGGCCAGCAGCAAACACAAGAAAAGCCCACTTGTGTCTGTTGACCTCTGGTAGGTACCATGGGGACAAATATGTCAGGTCACCCTTTAGATCTCAGGGACAGGGTCTATAAGCAAGAGCAAATGAGGACAGTTCTGGGGACCCCCCCCGGTGAAGAGGCTTTCTCATTCCTCTCTCACTACTTGCAGAAGGGTACCATGGCCCCGGAGACACCTCCCCAGGCTCTCCTAAGTCACAGATATGGCACCATCAGAAGCAAGACAGATGCCCAGCAGCACAAATGCTCCACCAATGACATCGGGCTTTGCAGCATGTTTTGGTTTCTTTGGTCTAAGTGTACCTAAGACAAGCTCTCATTTCAGGGTACACTGGCAAGTGGGAAATTCACACCCCAGTGATACATTAGTGCTACGTATGCATTTACCGGTAAAAACACTGTGCGTGTATTTTACATTTGACACCTTCACATCCATTATCTAATATAGCCCACACCTGTGAGATAGGCATAATGGACCCTCATTTTAAGGAAAGAGAGACTCAGAGGTTGTGTGACCTTTTCAAGACTATACAGCTAGTTGACTGGGGATAGAACCCAGATTTTTGACTCAAAATTTCTTCCCTATTCTTCTCTTCAAGCCCTCTTATGTTGTGGACCACAGTCACTTACCCTAGATGGTTACAGAATGGGGTTTTCCTCACTGAATGCATCAAGTCTTCTTATCTTCAAGCCTCTGCTGAAATATCATTACCAAAAGGTCCTCCTGACAGCCACCATATCTGACTTGATAGGTCTCTCCTGTCACATTCTCTCAGTTCCTATTTCTTTCATTGCACTTTTTTCAATCTCTAAATATTATTTTTACTAATTTTGCTTGTTTGAGACACGGTCTCACTCTGTTGTCCAGGCTGGAGTGCAGTGGCTCGATCTGGGCTCACTGCAGCCTCAACCTCCTGGGGTCAGGCAATTCTCCCATCTCAGTCTCCCGAGTAGCTGGGACCACTGGTGCATGCAACCACTCCCAGGCTTTTTTTTTTTTTTTTTTTTTTTTGTAGAAACAAGGTCTCAAGGCTGGGCTCAGTGGCTCACACCTGTAATCCCAGCACTTTGGGAGGCTGAGGTGGGCAGAAGGCTTGAGCCCAGGAGTTCCAGACCATCCTGGGAAACATGGTAAGACCTGGTCTCTACTAAAACTACAAAGAAATTAGCCAGGTAGGATGGTGTGCACCTGTAGTCCCAGCTACTCAGAAGGCTGAGGTGAGAGAATCACTTGCTGAGTCTGGGGGTTCAAGGCTGCAGAGCCATGATCATGCCACTGTGCTCCAGCCTGGGCAATGGGAGTGAGAACCTGTTTCAAAAAAAAAAAGGAAGAAGAAGAAAGAAGAAAGAGAAGAAAGAGAAGAAAGAAGGAAGAAGAAGAAGAAGAAGAAGAAGAAGAAGAAGAAGAAGAAGAAGAGAAGAAGAAGAAGAAGAAGAAGAAGAAGAAGAAGAAGAAGAAGAAGAAGAAGAAGAAGCAGAAGCAGAAGCAGAAGAAGCAGCAGCAGAAGCAGCAGCAGCAGCAGCAGCAGAAGCCGCGGCGGCGGCAGCGGGGGAGGGGGAGGGGGAGGGGGAGGAGGGTGATCAGGGTCTCACTATGTTGCCCAGGCTGGTCTTAAACTCCTAGGCTCAAGTGATCCTCCCACCTCAGCCTCCCAAAGTGTTGGGATACAGGTGTGAACCACCATTCCCAGCCTTTACTAGTTTGTTTACAAGTGTTCCTTCTCCCCGCCCAGACTTTGAGGCCTGCAAGAACGAATGAATGTGACTTTGTTTGTTTGTTTGTTTTGTTTTGAGACAGGGTCTTGCTCTATCACCCAGGCTGGAGTACAGTGGTGTGATCATAGTTCACTGCAGACTCAAATTCCCAGTCTGGGCCGGGCACGGTGGCTCACGCCTGTAATCCCAGCTCTTTGGAAGGCCGAGACAGGCGGATCACGAGGTCAGGAGTTTGAGACCAGCCTGGCCAACACGGTGAAACCCCATCTCTACAAAAAATACAAAAAAATTAGCCAGGGGTGGTGGCAGGTGCCTGTAATCCCAGCTACTCGGGAGGATGAGGCAGGAGAATCACTTGAACCCAGGAGGTGGAAGTTGCAGTGACCCGAGACTGCGCTATAGCACTCCAGCCTGGCCAAGAGAGTCAGAACCTGCCCCCCCACCACACACAAAAACAACTCCCAGGATCAAGCCATTCTCCTGTCTCAGCCTCCCGAGTAGGTGAGACGATACACACGTGCCACCATGCCTGGTTATTTATTTTTTTAGAGGCAAGGTCTTGCTGTGTTGTCCAGGCAGGTCTTGAACTCCTGGGATCAAGCCCTCCTCCTGCCTCGGCCTCCCAAAGCCCTGAGATTACAGGTGTGACCCACCTCACCTGGCCAAGTATGTTTGTCTTGTTCACTATGGAATCCCTAGTGTTTCTTACTGGGCTTGGTGACAGATTTTTTTTTTTTTTTGAGACGGAGTCTTGCTCTGTCACCAGGCTGGAGTGCAGTGGTGAGATCTCGGCTCACTGCAACCTCCGCCTCACAGGTTCAAGTGATTCTCCTGCCTCAGCCTCCCCAGTAGCTGGGACTACAGGTGCACACCACCACGCCCAGCTAATTTTTGTATTTTTAGTAGAGACAGGGTTTCACCATGTTGGCCAGGATGGTCTCAATCTCTTGACCTTGTGATCTGCTTGCCTCAGGCTCCCAAAGTGCTGGGATTACAGGCATGAGCCACTGCACCTGGCCGATGACAGATATTTAATAAGCATTTGTGAAGTAAACGAATAAAGGAATTCAGGATAAGGGAGATCATGTATAAATATTCACAAATACCAAATTTTAACTAATAATAATTAAAATGTACCTATCAATGATACCATATTGGCTGGTGTGGTGGCTCATACCTGTAATCTCAGCACTTTGGGAGGCCAAGGCGGGCAGATCACTTGAGACCAGGAGTTCGAGACCAGCCTGGCCAACATGGTGAAACCCTGATTCTACTAAAAAAACACAAAAATCAGCCGGGCATGGTGGTGAGTGCCTGTAGTCCCAGCTACTTGGGAGGTGAAGGCAGGAGAATCATTTGCACCCATGAGGCAGAGGCTGTAGTGAGCCAAGATCACACCACTGCAGCCTCGGCAACAGAGCAAGACTCTATCTCAAAAAAAAAAAAAGACATCATATTTTATGTGCTGTACAAATATTTATTGAGTGCTTGGTATGTACTAGATATTTTTCTAGCCACTGGGACACAATAGTAGACAAAAGAAAAATTTTGCTCTCATGGAACTTACAATCAAGTGTTTGTGTGTGTACATGCGTGTGTTTCTGTGCAAGATATAATACACAAATAAATGGGAAAAGTAGATATTATGTGAGTTGGGGATAAGTGCTGCAAAGAAAAATAGAGCAGAAATGGGGTGTGGAATGTGAGGGGTCAGGGACAGGCAAGCCAGAAAGCCATTTTCATAGTCCTCTGAGAAAACCTTTAACAAGGTGACATTTGAACAAATAGCTAAAGGAAAGGAGGAAGCAGGCCATGCAGACATCTGAGGAAGCATCTACTGACCCTCCCTATATGATGACTTAGAAGGCACATCTGAACCTTCCTTGCAGGCTATCAGTTATAATAGGGAACATAATGACACTATTTGATAACAGCAGGCAGGGAAAAGACCCAGTATTTGGGCATTTTATTTCTTCGGATTCCAGATCATCAGAAGTTATGTCAGTGGTCATGCTGGCTGGGTATGTTATTTAAAAAAAAATACTGATTTGGTTATTTTGATGTCTTAATATTTCTGTGAGCTAGTCCATTTTTTTTTGGCTCATATTTACAAGGAAAGCACCAAAAAGCCTCCAGGAGCATTTCTCAGCCTCTGTTTGGCATATGGTACCCACCATGAAAGACCAGCAGCCTCCAGAACGGACAGAGGAAGACCTGGGAAGACAGGGGACTTAGGGGGCTGGCTCCATGGGGGAGGTGGGGAAGGAGTCAGTTATACACGTTAGGCATGGGAAAGCACTGGAGAGGGGCCAAGGGGATAGGAATGAGAGAAGGCTGGGGAAGGAAGCTTAGGAACCACAAAGTTCTCGTCACCACCACATCTATCACTGTTATTGCTTTTTCTTTTTCTTTTTTTTTTTTTTTTGAGAAGGAGTTTCACTCTTGTTGCCCAGGCTGGAGTGCAACGGCATGATGTCGGCTCACTGCAATCTCCGCCTCCCAGGTTAAAGCGATTCTCCTGTCTCAGTCTCCTGAGTAGCTGGGATTACAGGTATGCACCACCACACCCAGCTAATTTCTTTATTTTTAGTAGAGACAGGGTTTCACTATGTTGTCTGGGCTGGTCTTGAACTCCTGACCTCAGGTGATCCGCCTGCCTCGGCCTCCCAAAGTGCTGGGATTACAGGCGTGAACCACTGCACCTGGCCTTGTTGTTCCTATTCTTAAAATCTCTTTACATCTTTTCTTTTTTTTGAAATGGAGTCTCACTCTGTCGTCCAGGCTGGAGTGCAGTAGCACGATCTCGGCTCACTGCAACCTCTGCCTCCCAGGTTCAAGCAATTCTCCTGCTTCAGCCTCCCAAGTAGCAGGGATTACAGGCGCGTGCCACCATGCCCGGCTAATTTTTGTATTTTTAGTAGAGACGGGGTTTCACCATGTTAGCCAGGTTGGTCTCCAACTCCTGACCTTAAGTGATCTGCCCACCTTGGCCTCCCAAAGTGCTGGGATTATAGGCGTAAGCCACCGTGCCTGGCCCATAAAATCTCTTCACATCTTAAGTGTAGTGGTGAATAAGTAAATTCAGAGCCAAGTTCAACTTTTCAAGGACAAGATTCTCCCCAATGATAACCCCTCCCCAAACTCCTTCAACAGAGACCCCAGAACTTCTTTCTCTCCATGACACCTGCTTCCCCACACATCCTGAAGTGCACCTTTAATGCGGTTTCACATAAACATGCGAGCTATGTGTGTCCAGTATTGGGACAGTGTCTTCCACAAAGCATGGCCCTAAGAGGACTTTCCAGTTTAAGGCTGGCAGCACATGAGAAGCATGCACGTGCAGCAGCAGACTCGGCAGGAGAGCCTCCCCAGCTCGAGGAAGCCAAGTTGGGTTCAAAAAGAATGCAGCCTTCATGTTTCTCTGCCCTCTGCTCCCTTTGGATAGGTACAGTAAGGTGGAGAGGTGGGCTGTGCACATCCCTACCCAGCTGGAACCTGTGAAGTAGTGCACTCAGAATTGGTCCCTGCCCTTTGGAGTCCCAGGAAGCAGGTGATTCAAAGGAGGTTCTCCTCTGGGCCTTGGTATAGCTTGAAGGGGAGACCATTTCATTTCCTCTGAGTCACCCTCCTGCTGCCACATTTCTGTGCTGTCTGTCCTAGGATTTCAGCATCTGTTCTTATGTGACGAGAAGAAACAGCTCCCTTGGGTACCAGCCTCTCTCTATCCTTCCTGCTTAATGTCAAGAGGGGGAGGTGTGTGTGGAATATGAGGCGTGGAAGTGTGTACTGGTAGCATCCTCTAGAGAAAACTAAAGCTTCCATGCTCTGTCTGTAGGATGGGTTTCTAGTAGACCATTCTAAGGACAGCTCTCATTTCTTCATCGCCTTTGGTTTTCTCCGAGATAAAGTTGTAGGGTGGGTGGAGGGAGGATTATTCAAGACAGGGCCTTATACTCAGCTCTTCCTCCAGGCATGAATGGCTTTATACACATGACCTGATTTTTAAGATTTATGAATATGTACATTGTTATCTCCATTTAGCTCGGGATGGCCCAACTAGTAAGAAACAGAGCCAGATTTTCGAACCCAGCTATGAGTCCAAAACATCCACTCCTCCCACCTCTTAATAGCAGCTCCTTGATTGTGACATGTCACACAGAGCTATACGAAGAACACTACCTGGTATTGTTTGAGACAACACAGCAAGACATACAGGACAGTTGAACTCAGCTCCAAAAAATGTTACACTAAGACACTAATGAACAATGAGGCATTTTCATTGTAGAGGTGAAGAAAGAACATTTTAGGGTTGAGAATGAGCACACCCTAAAAGTCAAACAGGCCAGGTGCAGTGGCTCACGCCTGTAATCCCAGCACTTTGGGAGGCTGAGGTGGGCAGATCACTTGAGGTCAGGAGTTTGAGACCAGCCTGGCCAACATGGCAAAACCCTGTCTCTACTAAAAATACAAAAATTAGCCAAGCGTGGTGGTGTGTGCCTTTAATACCAGCCACTCAGGAGGCTGAAGCAGGAGAATCACTTGAACTTGGGAGGCAGAGGTTGCAGTGAGCTGAGATGGTGTCATTGCACTCCAGCCTGGACCACAGAGCGACTCCATCTCAAAAATAGTCAGATAATCATTCTAGTCTGTGTTCCTGTATTACCACAATCTTTTGCTTTTTTTTTTTTTTTTTTTTTTTACCCCAATGTGGATTCTTGCTCCAACCTAGTGATTCTCTACTCTGCCTGCACGTAAGAATCACTTGAAGAGCTTTTACAAAATACTGATGTCCAATTCTGCTCTGGGCAGCTGTTTTAATTGGTGTGGGGTGGGACCTGGGCATTGGTATTTCTGACAAGCTACCCCCCTGGGTGATTCTAATATGCAGCCAGGATTGAGAAGCAATCTTCTAAGAGTGCGGTAGTGGTGCATAGGAAAGAGGCTGGCTTGCAGGAGAGCTTTACTTTTTGGTGGTTTAATGGTAACAAGCTTGCTGATAATGTTTACCATGTAAGAGAGAGGGCCATATGTCCGGATTTGCCAGAAAACGAATCGATTTCTTTGCAAAACATGCTAACATTTAGTATTGACATGATGTATTCCTACCATCTCTCAGGACTGTAAGGAAATCTCAGGCAATCATCTATCTAATCTATTCCCCTGGATTAGATGAGGTTACAGAGTAAGAAATACTTATATGGATTAGCAACACTTAAAGACATGTTTTTCTTTTTTTTTTTTTTTTCTGAGACGGAGTCTCGCTGTGTCGCCCAGGCTGGAGTGCAGTGGCATGATCTCGGCTCACTGCAAGCTCCGCCTCGCGGGTTCACGCCATTCTCCTGCCTCAGCCTCTCCAAGTAGCTGGGACTACAGGCGCCCGCCACCACGCCCGGCTAATTTTTTTGTATTTTTAGTAGAGACAGGGTTTCACCATGGTCTCGATCTCCTGACCTCGTGATCCGCCCGCCTCGGCCTCCCAAAGTGCTGGGATTACAAGCGTGAGCCACCGCGCCCGGCCGATGTTTTTCTTTTTCTTACTTTTTTTGAGACAGGGTCTTACTCTGTGGCCCAGACTGGAGTGCAGTGGCGCAATCACAGCTTACTGCACCCTCAACCTCCCCAGGACCGGGTGATCTTTCCACCTCAGCCTCCCCACTAGCTAGGACTACAGGCATGAACCACCACACCTGGCTAATTTTTGTATTTTTTTTGTAGAGATGGGTTTTCACTATGTTGGCCAGGCTGGTCTCAAACTCCTGGCTCAAGTGATCTGCCCACCTGGGCCTCTCAACGTGCTGGAGTTACAGGTGTGAGCCACTGTGCCTGGCCTTAAAGACATTTTTAGAGGAAAGATACTGGGCAACCAGAATGGCAGAAAGACTGGGTTTCTCTTTTAGGGAAAAAGCAATTTCACTGTTCCAGAAGAAATCAGAGCCCCAGCCAGCCTGCCCTCCCACAGCCCCTTCTCTGAGGATTCCTGGTATGTGTCATCCTCCGGGGATGACTGCAGGATGGATGTGGCTGTTGGCGGCAGCAGCAGCTTTTCCTACCAGGGAAGCTGGGTCGGTAGACACTACACTGCTATTCCTGGGGTGGGGGTGGGGATTTCCATGTATGTTTTGTAGTTAGCTGGCCCCAAATCCCTGTGCTTTAGACCTAACCCTCTTCTCGGCTTCCACTGCCTTCTTCTCTCTCCTGCACAGCCTGGAGTCGCAGGGGCAAGGCCTGGTTTTACAATGGCTGACAGCCTTTCCCTTAGGGAGCCACACGCATGCGCTCACTTTTTCCAGTGGTCTTCTCAGTCTGATTTAATGGATATACCAGGACTGATGACACATCAGCATGGGATCCTTCTTTTGCTTCTTGGGTAATTGTCCTATTAACAGCTGTCCCAGGCAAAGGGAGGGGGAGAGTGTTGGGGGAAAGGAGGGGGTGGCTTCCTGGGTGAAGAAGGACACACCCTGGGTTTTACAAGGTTAATCAGCAGGTTCTGGGAAAGCTTGCACCTGCTCAGACTTGATCTGGAACTCCAGACAGAATGGAAGACAGTTTTCTGTCTCCACTCCCTTCAACGGAGTATCAAATATCCTGGGCGCCCACACCCTGCCAGGCCTAGGCCTGCTGTTGTGATTGAGTTTGTCTCTACACCTTTACTCTCTTCGGCCCTTGCAACTCTCCCTTTTTCTTCCCACCTTTGTGAAACGGCTAAGCAGGAAACTCCACATAGATAAACGATTGTCCAGTTTTACTTTGAACTGTTAGGACTGAAAATTGTTCTGTATTTTTCTGTCAAAAAAAAGACCCTTAGTATGCTCTTTTCACCTTCTCAAAATTGTCTTGTATTTAAACACTGTACTTTAGTTAAGCCTTTATCTCTTTCAATTTTATGTTTTGTTTTGTTGAGGAAGGATCTCATTGTTGCCCAGACTGGCACCATCATAGCTCACTGCAGCCTCAACCTCCCAGCTCAAGCAATCCTCCCACCTCAGCCTCCTGAGTAGTTGGGGCTATAGATGTGCGGCACCAGGCCCAGCTTGTTTTTTTGTAGAGACGGGGGTCTCACCATGCTGCCCAGGCTGGTCAAGCAATTCTCCCGCCTCGACCTCCCAAGGTGCTACTGTGAGCCACTATGCCAGGCCCAGTTCTATGATTTTAAAATACTTCCTTCTCAACCTTCTTGATTTATTTTTAGAGTAGATGGCCACACCTAAATTTTTCCTCCTTTCTTATACAATACCAGTCTTTATCTTCATTGTCTCACTACTTCGGGGACTGAATGGTCTCCTATTTTATTGGTAACATGCCATATCCTTCAAAACTGTACATCCTCCAAGGTGTGGTTAATTTCTGCTTTTAACAGGAAAATCAGAGGCCTGCCTGCTTGAGTCCCCCTTCAAGTACTCAGTATTTGAGTGTCTACTAAGTTATAACAGTTAATGCACAAAATTCTAGTCCTCATGTTGTTTATACTCAGGTATTTATTGGGAGACACGAGTCAGTAGTCCCTGCTAAATGGGAAGATCGCTTGAGTCCAGGAGTTCCAGTCCAGCCTGGAATAGGTAAAACATGCTCTCTGAATTAGTCTTTGAAACTGGTAAACTAGCTCAGAAGTTTTTTAAGAATTCCATGAGTGGTTGCTGGTGTACGTTTATTATATATAGTCAAAGTACTTAATCTGCAAACCATCCCAAATTAAGCCTCCTAACTCTGCAAGCACAAAATGGACTCGATTATTTACTGAGTTATCAGTTGGCCTTGTCCTTAGTTGTACAGGGACTAATGACTCACCTATAAATAATGGGCTCTTCTAAGAAGACAGAGTTGAGTTGACACCTCTTTGTCCTATAGTGGGAGGAAAGCGTTGCAAACGCCAACCCAGTGATTCCCTAAATGGGGTCTTCGCATCAGCTGCGTTAAAATCACCCCAGCAGGCAGGTTATGCGGCCGCCACTCCAGGGTTATTAAATCAGACTCTCCAGTGGGACCTCGGAATTCGTAGCTTAACAAGCTCCCCAAGTGATGCTGGGAGTAAACTAACGTTTGGGAGTCACAAACATGTTTTGGAAATACAACCAGATGGGACTGGAGAAATTAAAAACTGAGAAACATCCCTAAAAAAGCAAGACTAAGCTGAGTGGGAGGCCAAGCGAGGGGGGTCCTTTGGGGTGTTTCTACCATACCTCTCGTAATCGCCATTACCCCACACCTCTCACACCACCAACGTTCCGCCAACGTCCCACCACCCTCATGACATCCGTCCGCGGAACTGCTCCAGCGAAGGTACCCTTGCCTGGGCCATGAGGCTCAACCGTCCCTCACAGCTGGGGTGGCTTCTCCAGGTTCGCACCGAGAGGAAGCTGGGGTACCGGTTTCCGCCGCCAGCACCCAAGATGGCGGCAAGAGCGTCGCAACCACAAGAACCACATGCTTCGTGTCCCGCCTCAGCCTTCTCGGGTCTCACTAGACTTTTGCAAGTCACTGTGGGAACCCTCAAGGCGGGGGTGTTCCGCACTCCGGCGGCGATATACCCTCCTATTCCCTGACCTAGGTCCTCATTCCCCCGCCACAGAAAGCGCTGGAAGCGCCCAACCCGGCTACTTCACCCAACGCCCAAGCCCACTAACATCGCCCGCCGCGAGGCCGAGGGGCCCAGACACTAGGGCCTTCGCCCTACTCATTGGTGGGTCCACACCGCGGGGCGGGCCTAGGTACTCATTGGGCCGGGAATTATGTCAGTCTTGGGAAATCGGGTCCAGAGATGAGGAGGTACACTCAGCCATTGGGCCCTCTCTGCTGCCAATCAGAGGGACATCCGTCTACGGCCCCGGTCTCGGCTCGTTGATTGGAGAAACTGTTCCTAGGGTGCTTGCGGCGGGCGGGTTTCCGAGTGCGGTAGCAGGAGGGGGCGGGGAGGGAAGCGGAGGCTCGGAGCTCTAGGCCGGCCGGCTGTGGCGGCGGCGAGGCCGGGACTCGGGCTTAGGGCCTGCTGTGGCGGCAGCGGCGGACGCCGAGCTAAACAGTGGGTATCGGGCACATTCTTTTCTTAGAAGGGAGGGGTGCAGCGCTGCGGGGCCGAGGCTTATGGGGCGACGGGCGACGGGATGGCGCTGAGGTGCAGGAGGCGGGGGCCGAGCGGGGTTCCCGCCAGAGCCCGGCCCTGGGCCTGGCAGGGAGGGGCCGCGCGCGGGGCCGAGAGGAAAGCTGGCTCCGGAGTGGGATGGACTGGGCAGGGTTGAGGGCACGAGAAGGCGTGGTGTGAGGCCTGGACTTGGGAGTGGGGTGGGGCCATCGGGACGGAGGGCGGGGTGGGGTTTGCTGTAAGGGTGGGTCAAGGCCAGGGAAGTAGCACTTGTTCGCTGGCCGCCCCTGGAGGCTAGAAGCTCCGGCGCCGAGAGTGGGCATGGCGACTTGGTCTCAGCCGGACTCGGGTATCCGGGCAGGGTGGGACCAGCCTCAGGCTAGGGCCCTGCCCCTAACTCGATTTTTAAGGGACTTTGTCCGGTTTCTCGAACTTAATTGGCTCCTGGGAGGTTTTAGTAATAAATTGCGTGAGAACGGGAGGGTAGCGTAAGCAGGAATTCTGGGTCGCAATTGTGTTTACTCTGACCAGAGAGAGGGAGTGTGTGTGTGTGTGTGTACACGTTCGTGTGTGTACGTATAGCTCGCTCTCCCCCAGTATAATGAAGTTGGTAGATGGGTCATAACGCAGGAGAGGAGAAGGGGGTATGTCTTGGTTTGTGAGATTAATGGAAGCTCAAAAGTGGAGACCAGAAACAGATTTACCTCCTCGGCACTGGGCAGTCTGGCTAGAGAACGTGGCCATATCCTTCTCTTTGGCTCAGAAGGTCATATGAATGAAAATAAAACCTGCCTATGCAAATTATGGACGGAATAGTCCTGCGTAGTAGGGCCCCCACCATCCCGCTCCTCCTTTTTTTTCTTTCCTTTCCTTTTCTTTTTTTGAGACGGAGTTTCGCTCTTGTTGCCCAGGCTGGAGTGCAATGGCGTGATCTCGGCCCACCGCAACCTCCGCCTCCTGGGTTCAAGCGAGTCTCCTGTCTCAGCCTCCCGAGTAGCTGGGATTACAGGCATGCACCACCACGCCCGGCTAATTTTGTATTTTTAGTAGAGGTGGGTTTCTCCATGTTGTTCAGGCTGGTCTGGAACTCCCGCCCTCGGGTGATCCGCCCTCCTCGGCTTCCCAAAGTGCTGGGATTACAGGCGTCGGCCCTTTTCCTTTTTTTTTTTTTTTTTTAAGACGTGAGGATAGGAAAGGGAAATCAGATTTCAAAGTTCAGAAAACAAAAAGCATTCTTCTTCTGGGTGAAGTGGTGGCCTGAACATTGTCCTTTTGTCCTTCCACACTCTCACTGTTTAATAATCTTGCCTTTTTGAACTGGAAAAGACAACTGTTGTAAGTTGTTTTCTCCCGAGAGGTGAAAATCCAGCTTTACTTTTAAGACAGGAAATGGGCTTCTCATGTGAAAATAGAAGCTGGGTAATGCGCCTGTAGTGGGGGAGGAGGGCTGGTAAATAAAACAAAGGTGTAAAATATTTTGGATGACCTGGTTATTGTCTGCTTATACAAACCAAGCTAGGTTTTAGGATATTGCACATTTAATATTCAGTAACTGAGATCATTTGTGATCAGTACCTTTCTTTGATAGTTCTTCTATGATTGGTTGCTGTATTTTGGGGTTTTCTTCTGAGAGTGTAAGTAGTCCTTTCTTCCTGTAAAAGTGGCCTTTAGGCCAGGCACAGTGGCTCATACCTGTAGTCCCAGCACTTTGAGGGGCCGAGGCAGGCAGATCACCTGAGGTCAGGAGCTCGAGACCAGCCTGGCCAACATGGTGAAACCCCATCTCTACTAAAAATACAAAAATTAGCCGGGCATGGTGGCAGGCGCCTGTAATCCCAGATACTTGGGAGGCTGAGGCAGGAGAATCGCTTGAACGCAGAAGGTGGAGGTTGCAGTGAGCACAGATCATGCCACTGCACTCTAGCCTGGGCGACAGAGTGAGACTGTCTCAAAAAAAAAAAAAAAAGTGAAAGTGTCCTTTGAATGTGTTTTCTACCTTCTACTGTGAAGGTTTTCCTACCCTGATCATGATGTGAAAAGTATGGAATCTTATCCTGTTGCTTTTGTGATTCCCATTTCAGGTTTCTCTGGAAACCCCCCTGGTAAGTGTGGAGGAGGCGGGACACTCTGACCCAAGACGAAAGGCCTGTAGCTCCAGCCAAAGAAAATAAACCTTAGGAGGGAGAAGGAAAAAAAAATCCATCAGCTGTTCCTGAGAACAGCCTGCAGTGGAATCTACAGAGAGGACAACTAATGTGAGTGAGGAAGTGACTGTATGTGGACTGTGGAGACAGTAAGTCACGTGGGCCCTTGAGGGCCTGGACTGGGTTAGGAACAGTTGTACTTTCAGAGGTGAGGTGTCGAGAAGGGAAAGTGAATGTGGTCTGGAGTGTGTCCTTGGCCTTGGCTCCACAGGGTGTGCTTTCCTCTGGGGCCATCAGGGAGCTCAGCCCTTGTGTTCTGCCAGGGTGGGGTACGGGGTTTGACACTGAGGAGGGTAACCTGCTGACTGGAGCGGCAGAGCAGTGGCCTTGATTTGTCTTTTGGAAGATTTTAAAAACCAAAAAGCATAAACATTCTGGTCCTTCAGCAATGCTTTCTCTGAAGAAATACTTAACGGAAGGACTTCTCCAGTTCACCATTCTGCTGAGTTTGATTGGGGTACGGGTGGACGTGGATACTTACCTGACCTCACAGCTTCCCCCACTGCGGGAGATCATCCTGGGGCCCAGTTCTGCCTATACTCAGACCCAGTTCCACAACCTGAGGAATACCTTGGATGGCTATGGTATCCACCCCAAGAGTATAGACCTGGACAATTACTTCACTGCCCGGCGGCTCCTCAGTCAGGTGAGGGCCCTGGACAGGTTCCAGGTGCCAACCACTGAGGTAAATGCCTGGCTGGTTCACCGAGACCCAGAGGGGTCTGTCTCTGGCAGTCAGCCCAACTCAGGCCTCGCCCTCGAGAGTTCCAGTGGCCTCCAAGATGTGACAGGCCCAGACAACGGGGTGCGAGAAAGCGAAACGGAGCAGGGATTCGGTGAAGATTTGGAGGATTTGGGGGCTGTAGCCCCTCCAGTCAGTGGAGACTTAACCAAAGAGGTTAGTGGACCTGTGGTGGGTGTGTGGGGCCTGGGGCGTGGGGGTGGGCTGGTCCCGAAGGATTGTGGTCAGAACACTGAGCCCTGTAAAGAGCCAGACAGGTTTCAGCAGGGCCTCAGGCACTGTTCTTGGATAGGGATGGGCTGAACTTTCTGACGTTAGGATTGGGGGCTGGGAGCATTTCCCTGTGTTGAACCATTGACCTAACTCTAAATGTACTGTCAGGGCAGTGGGAGGTTCCTACACATGCCAGGGTGTTTACTGCTTGGATTTCAGCATGACTGCTGGAGGCAGGGGTGGGGGAGGAGTCATGTTGGGATGGGCTTTGATGCAGTGTACATCTGTTGCTAAGACACAAATACTTTATGGACTCTTGCTTTGTACCTCCCCCAACATCAGAACACAGACATACCCTGAGGTTCTCCTTTGTGGTCAGGCCTGTTGTATAGTCCTGATACTTCAGACCTCCTGGGCCTGAGCCAAAGGGTAGATTTGGATAGTTATTCTTGGCCAGGAGAGGGCCAAGGCTTCCAATCTTTGCTAAAGGCCCACTGCAGGGAGTAGGGAAGAGAAGGCTGGGAGCTAGAAAGAGAAACTGCATTCTGCTGCCCAAGTCAACTTGCTTTGAGCTGTCAGAAGAGATCCTTAGCTCTTGTCACATGGCTGACATACTGTTCTGGGCAGAAAGTGATGCAGTTCTTTGCCTTTTAAGATGTGAATGGCTGCTGCTGCCCCTGCCTCACCAACATAAGATTGCTTTGAGCTCTGGGTTTGTATGGCTCTCGCTTGCCACCCAGCCTTAATTAGCTGGGAAAAAGGCCCACTGCACTCCCCTGGCCTTTAGGGAAGGAGAAAGCCCGATTGGGTTTTTGGAGGTGGCATGTGAAGGAATGTAAAAAGTTTTACAGATGCTGCAGAAATGGGCTCCTCTGCCTTCCAGGTCAGACCACGTTTTCCCTCCTTCCCTGCTCTGTAGTCTTTTCCTGAGCTTAGTTCTCTGACTGTTAGTGACTGTCAAAGAGTATGGCTTGTTCTAGGCCAGTGGTCCTCAACTGGGGGTGATTTTGTCCCCGAGGGTGTAGGTAGCAATATCGTGAAACAAGTTTTGGTTGTCACATCTTGGGGCGGGGGTGCTACTGGCACCTAGTGGGTAGAGGCCAAGGATGCTGGTTAACATCCTGAATGGCACAGGACACCTTCAAACAACAGATTTGTCTGACCCCAAGTGTCAGTACTGCAGGGATTGAGACACTCAGCTCTGTGCTCAAATGGCTCATACTGGACCTGCTTTGAGAGAGACTAGGATTATCTGAGCACAGGAGCCAGGAACATTTCTTACCTTTCAGGGCCTCTTAGTTTAGCTTCTTACAGGGCCACTTGGAACTTCACCTCTCTTCTGCTTCCCCTTTCCTTCAAGTGGGCTCCAATCTTGGCACAGTGTTCTGAAGTGTGCTTCCCAGTCTCTGCTCTATGCTCCTCCCCCAGGGTAGCTCCCCCAGGGGTGGGTGTAACTGGGTTTGCTCCTGGAAACCCTGCAGGGTAGCTCCGTATCTGTTCCTCCTGGGATGGGATGGGATGTTTTGGATATTATTGGGTGGGTTGGGGCCCCCCCCCCCCCGAATAGGATGGGACTTTGACCCTGCTTTCCTCTGTTTCTTGGCCCTCGTGAAGGTTGTGCTTTTCTTCATCTCAGGCCTTTACAACTCCCTTTGGGAGGTGGGGTGGGTCAGCATTAGGGGCCCAGGCTGGGTATGGGGGAAGGGAGGATTATTATGTGTCTAGAACAACATTTCCTCAGCAACTCAGGGATAAAAATACCCAGGTCCAGAGCATGTGACAGGCACTGCTGGAACCGGTATTATCCCTGGGGTGGCAGTGCTCCCCTGCTGCCAGGCCTGCTCTGTGGACAGCCATAGCCTAGGCTGTTGTCAGGGATAGGATTCCCCTTGAGATTGGCATTCTGCCCAGAGCAGGGGGGTGGCCTGTTGACAGCTCTTTCCAAGCTAGGAGCCGACTGTGACTAGAGAGAACATACTGTCTCTCTGACCTGACCTTAGGCTCCAGGGGAGCAGCAGTGGGGAGGGAGCTAAATTTCCCCTCGAGAAACCAATCCAGGGAGTCTGAATTGTGATACTGAGTCTGTGAGGGGCTTCTTTCCTGCTTGGATGAGATATGGGCCAGGGATCAGGCAGAGAATGCTCTTGAATAAAGCTGGGGTGAAAGGGGAGGGGGGACATTTGTGGCCAGGAGAATGCAGAGCACCTGTCTCCATAAGTATGGGGCTTCAGGGTTGTGTCTCCCCTCCTCTTGCTTGGGGCTAGGCCTGGCCAGCATTGTGACATTGCTGCACGTGGGCAAAATGGCCTTCCCCTTTTCTCTAGTCTGGCCTATTTTGGGGTGACAAAACTTACGGCTTATGGTGGGCCTGGGTGCCCTGGGTTCCTGCCCAGCTTGGCTCGTGATCCCTGGCCTTGAGAACTGGCCACTGCCTTCCTGAGGAATGGGATAACTCTTTCCACTTCCAGCAAATAATTTAGATTCCCAGAGAATCTGCGGGAGGAGTGTCTGCCCAGTCCTGAGTGGGCTGGATGAGCAAGATGCGACAGGAGGGAGGAGAGTGGCACCCCTTCCCCCAGGGCTCTCACTGCGCCACCCCAGCTGACTGACTGGGCTGGGTGGGGCTGCCCGCCCCTGGGCGCATCTCCTCAAGGAGACGGAGGCGGCCCAGGGATGGGCTGGTTCCTTGCGGCAGCTTCTCCAGCTGCCCTGATGCAGAGATTGGCTCCCGTCTGCAGCTAGGTAACAGGCGGTGGGAGGGGATTGGCTCTTTCCGCATCTCCAGCGGAGACTTGGGGGAGGAGATTGGCTCTCGGCGCAGCCTAGGTAACGACAGTGGGAGGGGATTGGCTCTTTCCGCAGCCCAGCTGCTGACCTGGGGGAGGGGATTGGCTCTCTGCAGCCTCAGCAGTGACCTGCGGGGTGGGAGGGGGAGGGGATTGGCTCCCTGCTGCAGCCTAGGTAACAAGTTTGGGGGGCGTGGGGGGGAGGAGCGGGAGGATAGGCCCAGGAGGGAGCTTGCTTTCCTCTGCAGCTTGAGCACGGAGCATGGGGTGGGAGTCCCATCTCACTGCAGCCTCTGCGGTGAGCTCAGGGTGGGGGCAGCTGGGCGCCTGAGTGGAACTGGGGTTGTGAGGTGGGAGGGGGCTGCTCAAGGATGGAGGAAGGGGGCTGGGCTGGGCCGCCCAGGCAGCAGCACGGGCGGGGCACCCTCCTCAGGCCCCTCGGAGCTAGCAAGGGGCCACCCTTCCAGCCTGGTGTGCTCCCTGAAAGCCAAGAGCTCCTTGCAGCCCCCTGTCCGGCTTCCCGGCACCGGCTGCCCTGGGGCTCATCTCGCAGACCATGACCCGCCTGGACCGCAGCTCTCACAGTGGTGGGGGCCATGCCAAAGGCAGCCGGCCCCTTAACTCTTTGCTGGCTGGTCACCGGGTGGCCCAGCCCGCCTCTGCTCCTGGGTCCAGGGCTTCTGCTCAGGTTGGTGTATGTGGGGAGACTAAAGTAGTACGTCTGGGAGGTCTTAGGGTCAGGGAGGGTTAATGGGAGAAGAATACCGGCTTACAGGTAGGGAGGAGGGTCTGATCTAGGGAAATTGCTTTCTGGAAAGTGTGTGTCTGCATTGTAACCCCTGGATGGAAGGCAACACTTTAGGGTTTCTTCAGGCTTGTGGGGAGGGCTCGACTACAGGCGATTGCTGTGTATAGGAAGCCCAAATAGCTCAATTTATTGGGATTATATGCTGTTAGTGGGGGTGGCAGTTGGTGCAGCAACTGTTCACGAGCCACCAGGGTAGAGCAGGAGGGAAGCATTTTTGGTGCCCAAGGTGGCAGTTGTAGCTGAGCAGTGATGGGGGTTATGTCCTTGAGGGTGTTGACTGATGGGGATTTGGTGAGTCCTGAGGTATGGTGAGGGAGTGAGAGCACTGGTGTGAGGGGACACAGTGAGGCTGGCCCGAGCAGGGGTGGGGTGCCCCCCCTGGGGATCATCTGACTGCCTGAGCCTCCCTGGAATGGAGGCAGCAGCTAGGATCAGCTGAGAGGGAATTCTGGCGGGGATGAGTCTTGAGGTGAGCCTGGGCTTGAGGAGTTGTGGGTGTTCAGCCTTACTCTTGCTGCCAGCTGGGAAATGGGGAATGGCTATAGGAAGGGCTGGAGACAGCATGGCATTGTCATTGGTTTCATCAGGTGGTTGGAAATGCAGGGATTTTCCTTTCTAGCCCACCCCACCCCTTTATGCAAATGAAATGGCACCACAGGCTGATGCAAGCCTGGCCACTGCTAAGTAATTCTGCATGACAATTCGCTCTTGCTTGCCATGGCCAGCTTCCTCCAAACCAAGTTTTAAGGGGTCCAATCCCCAAAGCTGGAGGTGTCTCCTGATGTTCCCCATCTTTCTTATGTAGGGGTGAGGCGGCCTTGCCTTTTGTCTGGGTGTGACTTGGTCCAGATCCTAATCCTTTCCACCCTTATGGTGATAGTCACGCTAATGGTTTTGCTAGTGGCTCTTTTTTTTTTTTGTGGGAAGGGGATAGTGTCTGGAAGTAGATTAATGAACACTTGCTGGTGCAGGGACCAGGGGGTAAAGGCTGGCAGGTGAAGAGCTGGAAGGGGCCCCACCCAGGACTAACTGGGGTGACACTAGGAGGGAACTCTGAGGGGCAGGACAAGGAAGGGACCTTGGGACCTTAGAGCTAAAGTCATGTGATCTGTCTTTCAGGACATAGATCTGATTGACATCCTTTGGCGACAGGATATTGATCTGGGGGCTGGGCGTGAGGTTTTTGACTATAGTCATCGCCAGAAGGAGCAGGATGTGGAGAAGGAGCTGCGAGATGGAGGCGAGCAGGACACCTGGGCAGGCGAGGGCGCGGAAGCTCTGGCACGGAACCTGCTAGTGGATGGAGAGACTGGGGAGAGCTTCCCTGCACAGGTACCATCGCCCCTGCCCACTGGGCTCTCTTCTTGTCCCTACTCCCCTGACACAAACCAGGCTGGAGTTCTTCCAGAAACTTCCCTTAGAGAAGACAGGTTGTGTGTGGGGTGGACCTGAATTTCTGTTTTGGGTTGGGGTCTTATAAGTCACAGTGGCTGAGCCTTGGAAGCGGGGAGTGGAAAGCAGCAGATGCAGAATGGCCAGGCCTTGGCAACAGACAATACAAGGGAGGCAGAGCATTTAGCATCTTCCTGCTTGCTTCAGGACTCTTTCACTCTCTCTTCTGTTGTTCCTGGGAGTTTGGGACTCGGGGGCCAGCCATTAGCCTGGGAATGGGAGGGAGACTGCAGGGCTTCAGCCATTCTGTGAAAGAAGCTTCAGCCCCAGGCAGCCAAGGCCCAGATCAGTCAGACTTACAGTTCCTGTTGCCACAGGTGCCTAGTGGGGAGGACCAGACGGCCCTGTCCCTGGAAGAGTGCCTTAGGCTGCTGGAAGCCACCTGCCCCTTTGGGGAGAATGCTGAGGTGAGCAGGACTCCAGTGAGAGCCCACCAAGTGAGCAGGGCAGCCTGTACCTGGTGTGTCCCTCCATGGCTGAGGGGCCAGCTGTTGGTTCTGGCCTTGTTCTGGCTGCTGGGGGTAAATGCAGAGGAAGGAAGAACAGAAACAGATCCAGGTGGTAATCTCTGGGAGGAAAGTACAAGGTCTTTCCTTCCCCCTTGTTAAAAGCCTCTGTGTTTTGCCCTAGTTTCCAGCAGACATTTCCAGCATAACGGAAGCAGTGCCTAGTGAGAGTGAGCCCCCAGCTCTTCAAAACAACCTCTTGTCTCCTCTTCTGACCGGGACAGAGTCACCATTTGATTTGGAACAGCAGTGGCAAGACCTTATGTCCATCATGGAAATGCAGGTAGGATTGTCGGAACCGGGCACAAAGCTATTGGATTTTGCACAGATTGTCTTAGCATTCTGTTGCTTTTCCATCTCCAAGGAGAGAAAGTGTAATACTTTCCCTGATTCATAGAGAAGTGGGGACAATGAGAAGAAACCTGTCCAGGTGTGTCCTTGGGGCAATGGGAGGTGGAGACAGATAGGGTTTGGGTTAAATAAAACTCAGGACTCAGCCTTCCAAATCAGGGCCTGCCTCCTGGGTGTGCCTTCTTCCTTTCCTTCAGGCAGATAGGCACTTGGCTGAATGCTTCCAGGGTTCTGCGTTAATAATAGCTGACATTCACATGGTGCTTCATAGCCATCGTTCGCTCATTTGGCCCTCACAGTCATCTAGTCAGCCTTTATCTCAAAGGTGAGGAAATTGAAGCTCAGAGAGGTTAAATGATGTGCCCATTGTCACACAGCAAGTGGTGCAGCTAGGTTTTCTGACTTAAGTTTGGGTGTTCTTTTCACTGTGTTGATTTTGCAGTAACAAGGTAGTGTTTTCTTCCTCTCCCTCCAAGATGGGGGAGTCTGGCCAAACATGAGGAAAAGCTGATCAGTCCTATATTAGGGTGGAGCCTACATGGAAGAACCCATCTCTGCCAGGCCTGGTGGACGAAGCTGGCTCAGGAGCTGACACTGTGGGCTTTGGTTTATAGTATTTTGCCTTTACACCCATGCAGCTGTGCCTCTGTTGGGTGCCTGCAGTGTGTGAGCCCCAGGGGAGGGAGTCAGTTCCTAGTGAACAGTGGTGCTCTTCTCCCCTCCCAGGCCATGGAAGTGAACACATCAGCAAGTGAAATCCTGTACAATGCCCCTCCTGGAGACCCACTGAGCACCAACTACAGCCTTGCCCCCAACACTCCCATCAATCAGAATGTCAGCCTGCATCAGGCGTCCCTGGGGGGCTGCAGCCAGGACTTCTTACTCTTCAGCCCCGAGGTGGAAAGCCTGCCTGTGGCCAGTAGCTCCACGCTGCTCCCGTTGGCCCCCAGCAATTCTACCAGCCTCAACTCCACCTTCGGCTCCACCAACCTGACAGGGCTCTTCTTTCCACCCCAGCTCAATGGCACAGCCAATGACACAGCAGGCCCAGAGCTGCCTGACCCTTTGGGGGGTCTGTTAGATGAAGCTATGTTGGATGAGATCAGCCTTATGGACCTGGCCATTGAAGAAGGTTTTAACCCTGTGCAGGCCTCCCAGCTGGAGGAGGAATTTGACTCTGACTCAGGCCTTTCCTTAGACTCGAGCCATAGCCCTTCTTCCCTAAGCAGCTCTGAAGGCAGTTCTTCCTCTTCTTCCTCCTCCTCTTCCTCTTCTTCCTCTGCTTCTTCCTCTGCCTCTTCCTCCTTTTCTGAGGAAGGTGCGGTTGGCTACAGCTCTGACTCTGAGACCCTGGATCTGGAAGAGGCTGAGGGTGCTGTGGGCTACCAGCCTGAGTATTCCAAGTTCTGCCGCATGAGCTACCAGGATCCAGCCCAGCTCTCATGCCTGCCCTACCTGGAGCACGTGGGCCACAACCACACATACAACATGGCACCCAGTGCCCTGGACTCAGCCGACCTGCCACCACCCAGTGCCCTCAAGAAAGGCAGCAAGGAGAAGCAGGCTGACTTCCTGGACAAGCAGATGAGCCGGGATGAGCACCGAGCCCGAGCCATGAAGATCCCTTTCACCAATGACAAAATCATCAACCTGCCTGTGGAGGAGTTCAATGAGCTGCTGTCCAAATACCAGTTGAGTGAAGCCCAGCTGAGCCTCATCCGAGACATCCGGCGCCGGGGCAAGAACAAGATGGCGGCGCAGAACTGCCGCAAGCGCAAGCTGGACACCATCCTGAATCTGGAGCGTGATGTGGAGGACCTGCAGCGTGACAAAGCCCGGCTGCTGCGGGAGAAAGTGGAGTTCCTGCGCTCCCTGCGACAGATGAAGCAGAAGGTCCAGAGCCTGTACCAGGAGGTGTTTGGGCGGCTGCGGGATGAGAATGGACGACCCTACTCACCCAGTCAGTATGCGCTCCAGTACGCCGGGGACGGCAGTGTCCTCCTCATCCCCCGCACGATGGCCGACCAGCAGACCCGGCGGCAGGAGAGGAAGCCAAAGGACCGGAGAAAGTGAGCCTGGGTGAGGAAGGGGGTTTGAAGCCCACCAAGACCGAAACTGGAGAAGGGCTGGACCTGGACCTGGACCTGGACCTACAGCGGGGACTTAAATGCCTTCTTATCCAATATTATCTTCTCAGATGGGATGACTGCGGGTCAGTGTACAGGAAGAGGCAGGCACTGGCTGGCTCAGCTCCACTCGGGTGGAGTGGAAGTGGCCAGACCATTTAGACAGGGTCCTCACCCTACCCCTTTCCTGTGAGGCAGGGGTGGTGGTGAAGTTGCTGGAGGTAGAGGCGCTATGTGGAGCAAAGGCCGACAGAGGGGAAGGAATGGACCTGTGAGAGGAAGGGAAGGTGGCAGAAAGTCTCATTTCAGGAAGGAGGGAAAAAAAGAAGGAAGGAACGAACCCCCCCCAAAAAAATCAAAGCGGGAAGAAAATCAGAGGGAAGGTTAAGGTTGGCTCTGGCCAGGATTCCAGGCAGCAGGTTGGAGTGACTGGTGGGCCTAGATCACTGGTGTGATAAACTCCATTTCACCCCGGGGGGTGGGGTACACAGACACAGGGTGGGGGTGGGGAGGGGCGGTGTTAACTCTTTCTGCTCCTTGCATTTTGGCATCCCTGAAGGGGAGCTCTTGGATATCATCGGCCGTAATGTTTCAATCGAATGGAGCCACTGGGCCCCAACACTGGCTTTCAGATTTAGAGTCAAAGGATAGAGTGAACAGGAAAGGGTCACGTGGTCCCATGTTGCAGCAGCCCCAACATCACGCATGTCATTCACTGCCTTGCCACTCCATCTCCCTCCGTGCTCCAGCCACCCCTGAGCCGAGGCTCCCATTGTCTCCATCAGAGCCTGCATGTGAATGCCGTCCTCCCCGAGTCTGGTGTTTGTGTTCCCCACGCCTCACAGACTGCCTGATCTCTTCTGTAAGCTGGGGTAGGGTGATGGCAGTGCTCTGGGAACTGGGCCTGCAGCCTTCCTCTTCTGGGACTGCTGTGAGGCAGAGGAATGATGGAGGATCTAGTACAGCAGCCTCCAGGCAGGATTCAGCACAACACTGGGGAGTCACCCTTCCGTCGGGCCTCTGCCTACCAACAACTGGGCTTGTCACTGGGAAAACACAAAAAATAACCCAGCAACAACAAAAAAACTAGTCCTCTTAGAATTTCTTGCGCTTTGATTTTTTTAGGGCTTGTGCCCTGTTTCACTTATAGGGTCTAGAATGCTTGTTGAGTAAAAAGGAGATGCCCCATTATTCAAAGCTGCTAAATGTTCTCTTTGCCATAAAGACTCCGTGTAACTGTGTGAACACTTGGGATTTTTCTCCTCTGTCCCGAGGTCGTCGTCTGCTTTCTTTTTTGGGTTTCTTTCTAGAAGATTGAGAAGTGCATATGACAGGCTGAGAGCACCTCCCCAAACACACAAGCTCTCAGCCACAGGCAGCTTCTCCACAGCCCCAGCTTAGCACAGGCTCCTGGAGGGCTGCCTGGGGGAGGCAGACATGGGAGTGCCAAGGTGGCCAGATGGTTCCAGGACCACAATGTCTTTATTTTTAACTGTTTGCCACTGCTGCCCTCACCCCTGCCTGGCTCTGGAGTACCGTCTGCCCCAGACAAGCAGGAGTGAAATGGGGGTGGAGGGAAGCACTGATTCCCAGTTAGGGGGTGCCTAACTGAGCAGTAGGGATAGAAGGTGTGAACCTGGGAGTGCTTTTATAAATTATTTTCCTTGTAGATTTTATTTTTAATTTATCTCTGTGACCTGCCAGGGAGAGGAGAGAGAGAGATGCTGTTGAGCACATGACAAAATAAAATAAAATAAAATGGATGATTCATTCTCAAGTGCACTTTTTCCCCACTTTGAATTTAAGTTGAGAATAAAGGAAATGGACTCATTGTAGGGAGGACTGGCCATTGTGTGGGTAAGGCAGAGCTCACATGGGAAGACGGGTGGAGAACTGGGGAGGTTGACAATAGGGAACTTCAAAAGGCAAGTCTTAAATATTAAACCTTGGGGGCAGGCATTAGGCACCATGTACTTCATAGAGTTAGCCAGCTCAATCCTCTCAGGAAGGATTCAGAGTTTTTTTATTCTCATACAGCTAGGATAGGTGGAGGTGTCATTTAACCCAGCTCTTTACCTGTCCACCTGCTACAAACTACATTTTTAAACTCAACTGTCTGTTATTTCTCTAGTGGCCTCACCTGCCAAAGGGGTGCATAGCATTGGAGTGTAGTCATGATGTTGAAAACCTGAGAAATCCATGGCAGCGACTAACATGTGACAAGCACTACTGTGTAACCAGGAGCAGGGCCACTAAAGAGAAGCAGGAGGCCAGGGTTTAGGACACTGGGAAACCTCCCCAGCTGAGGGGGGCTAGAATCTGCTTTCCCTCAAACTGCTCAACTACCTGCCCTGTGAAGAGCTGTAATGTGTGAAGGTCCCTGGGATGCTGGAACTTCCACATGCCCATGTTAGTTAGGGCAGGTGTTTAGTAGATGCTAGAAGAATGAACACTCACTCAGCAGTCTTTTATTGGCAGGGTCTTGCTCTGTCTTCCAGGCTGGAGTGCAGTGACGTGATCTCGGCTCACTGCAACTTCCACTGGGCTCAAGCCATCTTCCCACCTCAGCCTCCTGAATAGCTGGGACTACAGGCACACGCCACCACGCCTAGCTAATTTTTGTAGAGAGAAACTTTCGCTATGTTGCCCAGGCTGGTCTCAAACTCCTGGCATCAAGTGATCCACCTGCCTCAGCCTCCCAAAGTGCTGGGATTATAGGCGTGAGCCATTGCGCCTGGCTTCTGTGAGATTATTG
The DNA here is from genome assembly GCF_009828535.3 of Hylobates moloch. Taxonomy (NCBI): domain Eukaryota; kingdom Metazoa; phylum Chordata; class Mammalia; order Primates; family Hylobatidae; genus Hylobates; species Hylobates moloch. The sequence continues at coordinate 21,370,190 of NW_026652285.1, read as the reverse complement.
GGCAGGGTTTAGGAGTAGAAGCTATGATCCCCTTAATGGAAGCTGTGATCTCAAACTCCTGGATACCACCCTGTAACCTAGTTCAGCTCAGTCCTTCAGTGATACTACTTTAGTAATGTTTAGAGTTGTTCTAAGGAGTGGAGTAGAATTCTAAGAATAATGATGATTTCTTATGTTTCAGTTTATAAGAGCCTCTCCACAGCTCCCCAGTCTCCAGTTGGAAAGGTTTGGTCATGTCAAACAATAACTCTTTCCTAATTCGAAATTGAGTAAAGTCTGTAAGCCAGATAAAACCAAGATATGTAAAGGGGTGAAAAAAGCAAGACTAAAAGTTAGTTTGAGGCCTGGTGCGGTAGCTCACGCCTATAATCCCAGCACTTTGGGAGGCCGAGGCAGATGGATCACCTGAGGTCAGGAGTTCAAACACCAGCCTAACCAACATGGTGAAACCGTCCCTACTAAAAATACAAAAATTAGGCGGGTGTGGTCGCGGGCGCCTGTAATCCCAGCTACTCAGAGACTGAGGCAGGAGAATCGCTTGAACCCGGGAGGCAGAGGTTGCGGTAAGCCAAGAGCGCACCACTGCACTCCAGCCTGGACAACAAGAGCAAAACTTCCATCTCAAAAACAAAAAAAAAGAAAGTTTGAAAAACACTCATATCAATACTTTAAAAAACAAAAATTATATATAGAAGGGTAAACTGTGAGAAGTAAGATTCAGTTTTAATATTCTTGTACCCTTCCTAGAAATGTATGTACAGTCATGTGTTGTTTAACGGCCAACAGACATTCTGAGAAATGCCTCGTTAGACAATTTTGTCATAGTGTACTTACATAAACTTAAATGGTAGTGCCCACTACACACCTAGCCTATGTGCCATATAGCCTATTGCTCCTAGGCTACAAACCTGTACAGCATGTTGCTATACTGAATACTATAGGCAGCTGAAGTACAATGATAAGTACTTGTGTATCTAAACATAGAAAAGGCACAGTATAGGCTGGGTGCAGTAGCTCAACGCCTGTACTCGCAACAAGACTGTGCAACTGCACTCCAGCCTGAGTGAAAGGGTGAGACCCTGTCTCAAAAAAAAAAAAAAAAAAAGAAATACAGTATAAACAGGGTATTATAATCTTATCAGACCATAATCATATACGTGATCTGTCACGGATGAAATATGCAGCATATGACTATATTTTTGTTCAGTAATCAGACTGTAACTTTTACCTTATTTTGCAACTTTTTTTAACTTAAAAGACTTAAGAGATTTGAAAAATTCTTCTTAATCCCGTTGCTAGTGTTGTCCCTGGTCTGAGTAAGAATATTTTTGTTGGCCAGGGATGGTGGCTCACACCTGTAATCCTGGCACTTTGGGAGGCCGAGGCAGGTGGATCACGAGGTCAGGAGTTCGAGACCAGCCTGACCAACATGGTGAAACCCCGTCTCTACTAAAAATACAAAAATTAGCCGGGCGTGGTGGCACATACCTGTAATCCCAGCTACTCAGGAGGCTGAGGCAGGAGAGCTGCTTGAACCTGGGAGGCGGAGATTGCAGTGAGCCAAGATCATGCCATTGCACTCCAGCCTATGTGACAAAGTGAGACTCTGTCTCAAAAAAAAAAAGGAATATTTTTGTTAGCAGCCCCTCCCCCTTAAAGAGAGGTACAGTTTTGTCTGGGATTATGCTGATTAGCTGGGGCATGGGGCCAAGTTGGTCAGCACTGCTGTGGGGCTGACCTCTTTCTGCTGGCAGGTAGAGTGGATGTTCCAGCCTCTTTCTGGCAGGAAGATAGGAGGACTCAAGTAAGGCCTGTGGAAGGGCTGCTACCACTAGCCATCTACCTAAGGCAGGAAGTGAGAAGAGGTCCTGGTGGAAGGCTGGGAGCCGAACAGGACTTAGGCTTAACAAAGGACCAAACTCTTCAGGGTGACTGACTTCGGTGGGTGTGGGAAAGCTTACTTTGTCTTGACTTGAGCAGTTGTAGGCTTCATTCAAACTGATTTTTTTTCTCACATCTTTCTTACTCATGTTAAGGAGATGGAAATAGACCCATATTTTCAACCTCTGCCCTGCATAGATCTCACCAATGAAGGTGGGGCTGTTTCAGTATCAATAAAAATAAAATAGTAAACTATAGAGGGAAAATCGTGATCTAGAGACATGCTTCAGTGTCATCAAGACTGGCCTCCATAGCTGACATTTCCCCACCTTTACTGGGGAAAGCTGAGTAATAATTAGTCCAACAGTCTGGTGAACAGGGAGGTACTTTCCATAGAGCCCTGTCAAGCTGGCCTCATCCCTGCTTTTATAACCCCCAGCTAAACCAAACCTTGCTGCCCCTCTTCACGTTTGCTTGGTAAACAGTTCCTTATGGAAAAAAACAACATCCCCACTATCCTCAAGTCCGCTACCTACCTCATCCTGTAGGCACTGACCAAGAGCAACTTTAGAAGCTCATGCTAAATATAGTTTAGGGCACACCATGGTGAACAGGTGGACAGCAAGAAGCCTGTTTCCATATTGATGTACCATATGTATACAAACACAGGTACTAGATTGGTGTCTGCTTCTGAGTCATTTTCCCAGCCAAGTATAGAAATTCTGTAGCAAAACCCATGTGCTTCATGATCATGAGTAGTTAAGCCTTGTTTTTCTATCACAGATCCCCCTCTGTTAAGTGAAAGGGACCCACAAACCTTCAACTTGTCATTTTGTCAATATACCAAAAATAACTTTCTTTTTACCTTTACTGTATTACATAGAAGTCAATCATCTTCCTTGCCTCTGGCTCTGAACTTTGGAGTGGAGAATGAACCATTTGGGGACTATGGGAAAACTTAACACTGTGTGTGAAACTTAACACAAGTTCTAGTCCTTGTTCTGTTCAGTTCGTGTCTGCCTGAATTAGCTGAGAAACAGAATTTAGTACACATATTGTCTCTGGAGTAGTGTGAGAATCTGGTACCTTGCAAAAGAGGGCTGTTTTCAAAAATTAGCTGGATAGAATTCTTTGCCTTCATTTTTGAACACATCATACCAACAAAGGTCTTAAAGCTGTTTTGGTTGTTTTTTTGAGACGGAGTCTCGCTCTGTCACCCAGGCTGGAGTGTAGTGGCGCAATCTCGGCTCACTGCAAGCTCCACTTTCTGGGTTCACGCCATTCTCCTGCCTCAGCCTGCCGAGTAGCTGGGACTACAGGCGCCCGCCACTGCACCCAGCTAATTTTTTGTATTTTTAGTAGAGATGGGGTTTCACCGTGTTAGCCAGGATGGTCTTGATCTCCTGACCTCATGATCCGCCCGCCTTGGCCTCCCAAACTGCTGGGATTACAGGCGTGAGCCGCCGCGCCCAGCCTGCTGTTTTGGTTTTTTTTTTGGAGACAGGATCTAGCTTTGTCACCCACGCTGGAGTGCAGTGGCGCGATCTTGGCTCACTGTAAAACTACCTCTAGGCTCAAGCTATTCTCCCACCTCAGCCTCCTGGTAGCTGGCATACAGGTGTGCACCACCATGCCCGGCTAATTTTTGTATTTTTAGTAGAGATGGGGTTTCGCCATGTTGTCCAGTCTGGTCTTGAACTCCTGAGTTCAAGCGATCTGTCCGCCTCAGCCTCCAAAGTGCTGGGATTACAGGTGTGAGCCACTGCGCCCAGTCTTAAAACTGCTTCTTTTCCAGCCTAACTTAAACTGCAGAATGGAGATAGGTTGCACAGTATTTTTTACTTAATTGTAGATGCTCTTCAACTAAGGAAACAAAAAATCTAGTTCACTTGGGGAGAGGTGGAGAATAGACCAAGGAGTTGGCATTCTGCCTTCTGTGTCAAACGCAAGTGTAACTGGGGTAATACAGTTGACTTGAACTTTCCAATTCTCAGTTAGGGGCTGAAGCAGTAATTGAAATGGGCTAATGTCCCAAGGCCAGGCCTCAAAGTTGCCCAGCCTGACCCTAACTATGCAAATAGCAAAAAGGGCAGGCTTGGTCAAAGTCAACTAGGATTTAAAAATCCACTTGGGGTAAACAGTGGCTTTGGTACTATCACAAACCACCATACAAACCAACAAGGTCACAAGGCAGACCCAGTTGTGCCGCTGGTATATTGTAAAACAAGTTATTTAATACAACCAAAAACTATAGAAGCTGAATTGTCAGCACCTATTCTAAACTTGATATTTAGCCTTCCCTCACTTTTGCCACTTCATTAGCCTAAGGAAAAAAAAAAAAAAGCCTTTAAAAGGCACTGCTCTGCTTGCCCCCACAGAGCAGGGCCAACTGTGCTTTTCATCCCAGCAGGATGGTTTTATTTCACATTTCATTTGCTTTCAACATTCAGCAGTTTATTCAACAGGAAACTTACATGGCCAAGATCAATTAAGTCATCCATAAGAGAGACAAGTAACTTTAAACTTCACACACTAGATAGGAAAGCAGTAGCTTTTGGGGAAAAAACCTCAGTGCTGGACATCGTCAAAACAAGGTGATGTGCAGATCCACAGACTGACAAGTTGTCTTGGGATCTTAAGCTCTCCTCTATCAAACTCCTGTAATCCCACACCAAAACACTAGGATGCCTCTCCCTGATCATTGTTTCCTACTGCTGAAAGCCAAGACTCCTTTATTAAGTTGAACGCTAATACTGAGCCTGGACTTAGTTCAGTTATATCAGCTTTAAATTATAAATGAGAACATATCTACCTCAGAAGACCCAACTTGCACATTAATCTGAGCTATCATTTTCCCTTTTACTATGAGAAATAATTCTTTATAATGCAGATTCCCAATGCCACAGTCCATAAAGACGTGCCAAGCACACAGACAAACCCCAAATGGCAAAAGTTTAAGATCAAATTGAGCCAAGTCTATGGCCACCACAGAATTGAGAGTTCTGGAATATAAGGTCATATCTGAAAATAGGTATTTAAAAATTTAATTAGGCGAGGTGCAGTGGCTTACACCTGTAATTCTAACACTTTGGGAGGCAGAGACAGGAGGATTGCTTGAGCCCAGGAGTTCGAGACCAGCCTGGGCAACACGACCCCACCTCTACTAAAAGTTTAAAAAAAAAAAAAAAAAAATTAGCAGGGCATTACAGCACACACCTGTAGTCCCAGCTACTCAGGAGGCTGAGGTGGGAGGATCCCTTTACTTTAGCCCAGGAGGATGAGGCTGCCGTGAGCCATGGTAGCACCACTGCACTCTAGACTAGATGCCAGAAACCATTTCTCTCCCCCCAAAAATAAATAAAAATTTAATTACTAAAAATTACTTAAAATTGGTCGTCAAAATTTTCAAATGATATTAAATGCAGGAACAATTATTCCTCAGCACTGTCAGAGTGTTTCTGTGGTCATTACTCCATCCATTTACAATACTAAATAGAAACCTAAGGCAATGCAGGAGCAAGATTTTTGTTTAATGGCTCTACCAGTACAGAACACCTCAGGTAATAATGATATCACAATATTAACAAGCTCCCCTTTTCTAATAGTAACTAAGATAATTTATTGCCTCTTTAATTCCTGGGCAGGAGGTCTATGGATGGTGCAATTTCATGGAAACCACCCAGCAAACATGTTTCTCCACTGCCTGAAGAAATATTCTTTAGCTGGGAGTGGTGGTTCATGCCTATAATCCCAGCACTTTGGGAAGCCAAGGCAGGTGGATCACTTGAGGTCAGGGATTCGAGACCAGCCTGGCTAACATGGTGAAACCTCATCTCTACCAAAGATACAAAAATTAGCCAGGTGTGGTGGGGGCATGCCTGTAGTCCCAGCTACTCAGGAGGCTGAAGCAGGAGAATCGCTTGAACCCAGGAGGCGGAGGTTGCAGTGAGCTGAGATGGTGCCACTGCACTCCAGCCTGGGCGACAGCGAGATTCTGTCTCAAAAGAAAAAACAAAAAACAAAGAAATATTCTCTGAATACTTTCTCAAGCTGACTTAAGATTTGTTGTGATATTTGTAACAGTTTGAATTTGTGGCCTCAACAGTTGATCCTTAAACCAGTGATCTAGTAATATGCTAATTGGCTTTTGAAAATAACAAAATTGTGACTACCTAGCTTCAACTCAGTTTTCACTGCATGCCTATCAGTATTACTGTTTTCTCTGGGGGAGAATGATACAGTTTTTACAACAGCTCAGGAATGCCACAAATGACAAGTCAGTCAGTTCCAAAGGTTAAGGCCAAAGCTGACTAGTAGTCCATTTGGGATACAAACCAAGGCTGTAGTTTCATTTCAGTGCATCTGATGGTGCAGAACAGAACCAGAACACCTCCACTTAAACTCCCTTAATTAGCTACTGACAGCTGTGCTACTGCCAACCACCACCAGGGCACACACTCAGACCTCTGTGTGGGAAGGCCTGTCTGTGTCCCAGACCTTCAGTAAGGCTCCCCAGCTCCATTTATGTCTCCCGAGAACTTTCCTGAGGAGGCTTTCTGAAAAAATTATCTACACATCAATTTATTTTAAACAAATGCTTTGCACGAATGAGTAGTACTCAACTGTTACACTGTTCTCAGTGGAAATCCTATTTCTGTTACAAACATGACAAGTTGGCCGGGTGTGGTGGCTCATTCCTGTAATCCCAGCACTTTGGAAGGCCAAGGCGGGCAGATCATGAGGTCAGGAGATCGAGACCATCCTGGCCAACATGGTGAAACCCTGTCTCCACTAAAATACAAAAAATTAGCCGGGTGTGGTGGCGTGCACCTGTAGTCCCAGCTACTCAGGAGGATGAGGCGGAGAATCGCTTGAACCCAGGAGGTGGAGGCTGCAGCCTGTAATCCACACTTTGGGCCAAGGCACGATTGATCACCTGGCTAATGGCACCAAAACCCAATCTCTACAGGTGTGGTGGCACGTGCCTGTAGTCCCAGCTACTCAGGAGGCTGAGGCAGGAGAATCGCTTGAACCCGGGAGGCAGAGGTTGTAGTGAGCCCAGATCACACCACTGTACTCCAGCCTGGGTGACAGCAAGACTCCGTCTCAAAAAAAAAAAAAAAAAAAAAAAAAAATCACAGGCAGAAAATGATGTTTTAAATCAGTGCTCAAACACAGGGCCAAATTCCTGGAAAATTTTGGAGAAGCAGATTCTAGCCAAGGTCATATAATCTATTACATACCATAGGCAGGATCTAAACCTAACTTAAAAACTGATGTTTCCAAATATACCATAGTTTGGAAGTGCTATCAGGTCAGAGTGCTCAATAAACTTTTGGCAGTACTGAAGACAGCATGATGCGACCATCTTTACAATCTCTGCAGCAACTGATAAATGCTCAGTAAGTATTTACTAAATTAACATGGTGCGACCACTTAAAGATTCAGGCCAGGCACTAGATTTTCAAGCTTACAGTGTTCGAGAAATAAAACCATTCAAGTGAGGAAGCCATTTCCAACAGGCTGAACCTATAAGGCAAGAAGGGTTCCTGGTAAGACTTAAGACAGAAATCAGGGATTATAAATCTATAGTTTTATTAAGACAAAAACTGACAGTGTAGTATGAAGTTTACATTTAAACAAAGTTTACACAGAAATCTAACACATGCCTAAAAGAATTTTACAATGTAGCTCTAGATGCAAGTCTAGACAATATCAAGAACTGATGGATCTCATGACTCAAGACAGCATTTTGGGTATGTTACTTCTTAGGATTTCTTAAAAAATTGTTTTTGTGTGTGTGTGTGTGTGTGTGTGTTTAAGTGAACCACTGCCCAATATGAAAGTTTAATCTTCTCCTGAGACCAAGGCTTTTGAAATCACTAAACTCTTGGATCAATTCAGTGAAACTTGTGCTGTCAGTGACTGAACCCTGCCAACAATGGTTTCAGTGTTCAAAGCTCAAAAAAGAGAACGGCTCCAAGAGTTCTCCCCACTAAAAATGGCTCCAAGAGTTTTCCCCACTAAGAGCATGGGCCATTGTCTTTCCCTACTATCTTATCTCCTCTACCACCCTCTTCCTCTTCCCTAACACCTCAGCCAGTGGCTTGGATGAACAAGCTGATATTTATAACTTCGTTACTGGAAAAGAAAGGGTCTTCTAATTTCAGGAATTAGCACCTCTAAGGCAGAATGATCTGCTTGTACTGTATACTCTCCAATAAAAGACCTTCCCTCCTCATCAATTTCCATCTCCAAAATGGCAACTTTGGTAACTTATGAACAGGCTTAGTCCTTTGTGGGAACAGCAATTAAGTTTAGGCAGGGAACACCTTGGCTTATAGGTTTCAGACATTCACAGCTTTTAAACAGTCTCTCACAGTCCTTATTTATGGTGCCAATGACATTTTTTTTAAAGGTAAAATATTCTGGACATAGAAGCAAATCATTAGTTGTCTGTTCTTTTCCATTGCTTCACCATTTCCCCTATCAGGCCCCAAATGTTAATCAAAATGATGCTACTCATCTCCCTTTCTCCCCTCCCCATCCCTCCCTCCCCCAAATAATACACCAGTAATAGCCAAAAACTACACACATGCTACGCTGTAAAAATGCAGAGTTAACACTATTGGGAAGAAGGCTGTGGGTTGTGGAGATGCTCTTTGAAGATCTACAGTAATTTTTTTGCTCTCCCACACACCCAATTCTGCAAGTTTTGTCCTTCATAGAAGGCCCTTTGCTTTTCACAGCAAAGTGCAGAAAAGGTTGCCTTGAAACACTTACCCCTTTCCCCTCCACTGGGATGGGTGTGCAAACTATACAGCTTGAAACGGCTTTAAAGCACAAAGCACTTGGGCTGCTGCAGGGCACAGAAACTATACTGGCTCTTCAAAGGACATCTTCTCAAGCCACCTCTATGGTGTCAAGACAAGTAGAACTCCTTCCCTTCCCACTTGAAACCCACAGTCAGATGTGACAGGGGCTGGTACTCAGGAGCGTTAATTCTTGTCATCTTTTTTGTCATCATCCTCCGAGGGGTAGGAATGCCACGTCAGCCTTTCCTCATAGAAGGATATGACAACCTGTGGGCACTTGACATTGGCTTCCTTGGCAGGGACCAGGTCAGCCTCATCAGAGTTTTTCCTGCAGAATAAAGCAAAGAGAGACTTTCAGATCAGGTGCTGGTGGTCTATCTTAAGTTGGATAACCCAGGGGACAGTGCTTTAAAAATAGTAATTTTAGAAAAATAGGCTAGGGAACAATGAAGACGTGGCCCAAGCAGCATTTACTGGCAATTTTATGTCAAGTGGCATCCTCAGAGTTAACTCTCCTGTTGAAAATTCCCTCTGGGGATTCGTGTATGTCAAAAGCCAGGTCAATGGACTTAACCAATCACATCTGAACATCTGGGCAAGGCCCCAAAAAGCATGACTCTCTAGATTCTCTGAGGGAAGAGAAGCTACCACACTCCTCCAAAAGCCATATCCCAGCTGATAAGAACCCATGGAGAAATCTTGGCTTTGTAATAGGATTTTTTTAAGACGGAATCTCACTCTGTTGCCCAGGCTGGAGTGCAGTGGCACGATCTCGGCTCACCACAACCTCCACCTCCTGGGTTCAAGCGATTTTCCTGCCTCAGCCTCCCCTAGTAGCTGGGATTATAGGTGTGCGCCACCACGCCCGGCTAATTTTTTTATTTTTAGTAGAGATGGGGTTTTGCCATCTCTACTAAAGATGTTGGCCAGGCTCATCTTGAACTCCTGACCTCAGGTGATCCACCTGCCTCAGCCTCCCAAAGTGTTGGGATTACAGACATAACCCACCACGCCCAGCCCATAATAGGATTAAATACCACATCTGGCATTGGCCAGAGCAAATGAAGATGGACACCTTTTGCATAATCGTAATTACACTGACACTTCCAAATGCTATCCTCGCATAACTTCCAGGTGCTTTGAAATGATGTTTCAACATTGGCAGGTAGAAAATGAGGGAGCTGTATTTTTCTGAATTTTAAAATGTTTTCAAGTGGCCGGGTGTGCTGGCTCACGCCTGTAATCCCAGCACTTTGGGAAGCTGAGGCAGGTGGATCACAAGGTCAGATCGAGACCATCCTGGCTAACATGGTGAAACCCTGTCTCTACTAAAAATACAAAAATTAGCCTGGTGTGGTGGCAGGCACCTGTAGTCCCAGCAACTCGGGAGGCTGAGGCAGGAGAATGGCGTGAACCCGAGAGGCAGAGCTTGCAGTGAGCCAAGATCATGCCACTGCACTCCAGCCTGGGTGACAGAGTGAGACTCTGTCTCAAAAAAAAAAAGTTTTCAAAATTTGAAAATCATACACATTATAAGGGAATTAGGAGTAAACTCTTAGGCTGGGAGCAGTAGCTCACGCCTATAATCCCAGCACTTTGGGAAGCCAAGGTGGGCAGGCCCAGGAGTTCAAGACCAGCTTGGTCAACATGGCAAAACCGTGTCGCTACTAAAAATACAAAAATTACCCAGGCATGGTGGCGTGCGCCTGTAATCCCAACTACTCGGGAGGCTGAGGCACAAGAATTGCTTGAACCTGGGAGGTGGAGGTTGCAGTGAACAGAGATTGCCTCACTGCACTCCAGCCTGGGTGACAGAACGAGACTCTGTCTCATTAAAAAAAAAAAAAAAAAAAAAACTCTTATCTTCAGGTTATTAGGAATGTCCTAGACAGAAGCAGTAGCATAAGGCAAGCAGGAGATACCTGATGAGATCTCTGACAAAGCACCACCCCAAATCTCCAGACCCTTAATAACAGGAAATCAGAGCCACATAGTCCCGTGGAGCAGAAGAGTAAGCTGATAACGTATGTTTTTGAACAATAGACCCAAAAGAATGGGAGGGAAATGGGAATCTGAAGCATGCTGCCATTTGCTGACAGCTGAACAACACCCTCTGAGTTAAATTTAGTCATTTCACTCCCTAGAAATATTTACTACTTTTAGAAATATACAAAAATCTCCATTCTCCAGTAAAATAACTTTTTAAAATGTACTTGGTCTTATAATCAAATCCAGTTTTAACCTGTAGACAGCAGTGAGTCTGCCAGGTGCAGTGGCTCACGCCTGTAATCCTAGCACCTTGGGAGGCCGAGGTGGGTGGATCACCTGAGGTCAGGAGTTTGAGACCAGCCTGGCCAACATGGTGAAACCCCATCTCTACTAAAAATACAAAAATCAGCCGGGCGTGGTAGCACATGCCTGTAATCCCAGCTACTTGAGAGGCCGAGGCAGAATCATCGTTGAACCTGGGGGGGGGGGGCGGAGGTTGCAGTGAGCTGAGATCGCACCACTGCACTCCAGCCTGGGCAAAAGAGTGAGACTCTGTCTCAAAAAAAAAAAAAGACAGTAATGAGTCAACCAAAGGAGTACAATCTTAAGCAATATGGAGATACTACTGGAACTCACACTGGTCACATGCAGAAAACGTATATTCTGGCTAGACTGAGTAACTCATGGTCTAACTTCTCCCACCCCATAGGCAGCACCTTAAAAATGAACTTTTCTCTTATAGGTTAACAGTAAATCAGCTAAAAGAGGGGCAGCTCCAATAACCGCCTAGGGAATACATAGAAGAGAAAAGGTTAGTTAGTTGTGACTCTGGCTTTCAGTGATGCCAAAGTTAGGCCCCTCTAGCCATACTGTAAAAGAGGATAATTAATACAGACATGAGTTTCAGAGTAAGTTCTGGACTGACAAAAGGACAAAGCTCCACAGACGTGTGTGTGTGTGTGTATTTTAAAGGACAAAGTTTCTAGAATGCTGCCTTCATTGGCAATGGCTTAGAATTACTCTTTCCTAATTTTAAATACCATCATTGAGATCCACTTTGGGGGGAGAATGAGCAAGAAATAGAAGAATGGCCTTCTTTTGACAGAGTAGGAAAATTACAGAGATTGTTGGGATAACTATCTTCATTAGGCTGTTTCATGGAGTATTACTATCACTGGTATTTATACTCATAATGGAAAAAAGCAGGCTTGCTCTATGCTTGATAGCAGTTAAGGAGCCTTGCTGACCCCTGCTGGCTGATCCTGTAATTGTAGAATCTGCACAAATTGAAAGGGATCCAACAATTAAGGACAAGAGGAAGAACTACAGATTCTTTCCTAACCCTGAGAATTTAGCAGAATTTCTGATTCTGGGGCCAGCCTCATCTTTATTAAGGAGGTGGTGGAAGGAGAGGGTGGTCCAATCACATTTCATTTTTTCCCCCTTTATTTACAGAAGTGAAATGTAATTCCTTCCCACACTCTTTCCACTCTAGACTGTCTCCCACCTCCTAAAAATATGGGCAAAGACCTAAGATTCCTAAGGGCTCCTACCTGTAACTCATGAGTCCAGGGTGGCAGTCAGGCCGAGGGTCACTATCGAAGGACTATGCCATCTTAACAATTTCACACTTGGGTGACTGGAATTTCGAAGGTCCAGCTCTTTTCCTCTGGCATGAAACCAATGGGAGAAGAAAAAAAACAACCACACAGAGCCACTGGCTGACTCACCATTTCATCAGGAACATGAGCTCTCCACTGGAGTCTGTAGCTCCAATAATCCGCTCCGGCTCCAAACCTCGAGCAAAGCCTCGTGGCTTTTCTGACTGTAAAAACAAGATAGGTAGAACAATTTTATCTATATGGGACTATTATCCAGACTGGAACCGTTCTTGTGTCTCTGATTAATGTAATTACAAACTCTTTTTTTTTTTTTTTTTTTTTGATGGAATCTCACTCTGTCGCCCAGGATGGAGTGCAGTGGTACGATCTCGGCTCACTGCAGCTTCTGCCTCCCAGGTTCAAGTGATTCTCCTGCCTCAGCCTTCCAAGTAGCTGGGACCACAGGCACATGCCACCATGTCCGGCTAATTTTTTGTATTTTTAGTAGAGACCAAGTTTCGCCGTGTTAGTCAGGATGGTCTTGATCTCCTGAACTTGTGATCCGCCCGCCTTGGTCTCCCAAGGGGCTGAGATTACAGATGTGAGCCACCGTGCCTGGCCCAATCACACTCTTTTGCCAATATTTCACCAACACCTTGGCTCAAAGTAAGAGAGCTGTTAGAATCCTTTGGAGTGATTATTCATCAATGTCTGAAGCGCATGAGATTTTCCCTATGTGAAAAGGGACATACAGCCCAAGCAAAATCAATGTCTACAACTATCTCTTCACTCTCAAAAAACAACTTACTTTAAGGTACTGATTAAGTCAAAATAGCCACCTCACACCTTTAATGATTAAACATTGAAAACTATTTTTTACAAGAATGAATTCACTTGCCCTTATATCTGTCCCCAGCAAGTATTCCATTTACTGCTCCTGTACCATGGATAAAAAGTAAGAGATCATGTGGCTTCATAAGAGTACACTCTCATTTTGTAGGCATTAGCCTACCTAAGATTTCAGGACTAAGAAGAGACAGCTGCTAATATCTGGGAAGAAGCAGAACAAAACTACTTTGACAGTAGTTTGAATTGTGGGCTAGTAAAAATTCTTACTTATATTCTTACCTCTTCTTTCTTCTTCTTTGGTTTGCTCTCCTCTCCCTTATCTTCAGAATCAGAATCAGCTTTGCGCTTGCCTCCCTCTGATTTATCTGTCTCATGTGCTGTTTTCTGTGACTGCAGAAACTCAGCAATGAGGTCGGGGCAATCCAGGTTCTCTTCTGGCTCCCATGTGTTGTCCTCACTGAAACGAGAGGGCACAGCAAGTCACACTTTCACTCAAATAAGTATACTCATACTAAGGATAATCGTAAGAGGACAAGACCTCAGATGTCCATGGAAAAGCTGAAATTTCTTGGGGAATGGGGAAGCTTTTTAGTATAAACAGAAAGCTAAGAAACTGGCTTCCTTCAAAGGCAAATGACTTTTATTTATCAATTTAAATTGGTCTATAGCCACACACAAAACTGTTTCTCAGAAATCACTATGGGCTGGGGTACAGTGGCTCATGCCTGTAGTCCCAACACTTTGGGAGGCCCAGGTGGGAGGATTGCTTGAGGCCAGGAGTTAAGAGACAAACCTGGGCAACTAAGCAAGACATGGTGGTGCATGTCTGTGGTATCAGCTACTTAGAAGGCTGAGATGGGAGGGATACCTTGAGCCTGGGAGGTTGAGGCTGCAGCGAGCTATGACTGCACCACTGTACTCCAGCCTGGGTGACAGAGCGAGACCTCGTCTCGAAAGAAATAATTTTTAAAAAGAAGTCATTCTGCTTTGTATTATAAGCAGTAGGCCATATTCCTAATTAAACAATAAGCCATGAAGGTGGGGACTGAGTCACACTGTATCCATCATAGCACTGGAGGTCTCATACATCTCTAGACTCCTGATAAACACTTGGTAGCTACATTTACCTGTGTCAGTGAAACTTACTCTGAGAACCCCTTCCACTTCAGGAGGTACTCCACTTTGCCCTTTACCACTCGACGGTCGAGAACTTTTTCCACCACATATTCCTCTTCCTCCTCTTCTAGCACCTCCTCCACTTTCTTCTTGTTTTGTTTTTTCCCCATAGTGCCCGCCAGCTTTCTGGTGTAAAGGGTGACGCTGCTAAAATGATAAATGAAATAAAAAGGGCATTAGGGAGCACTCTTATTCGTTAGATAATATCTGGATGGTAAGAAAACCAGGGACATGACAGGTGATAATATTGTATGCTGCTTATAATAAGTGTTAGGCCTATTCTCACACTCGATACACAATAGTTTTCTGATATGTCCAGCCATAAAGCTCATAAAACAGCCCCAATTAATCTTACAGCAAACTTTTTTTTTTTTTTTGAGAGACGGAGTCTTGCTCTGTTGCCCAGGCTGGAGTGCAGTGGCGCAATCTCGGCTTACTGCAATGCAACCTCCGCCTCCTGGGTTCAATCAATTCTCCTGCCTCAGCTTCCCAAGCAGCTGGGACTACAGGCATGTGCCACTAAGCCCAGCTAATTTTTGCATTTTTTTTTTTTTTTTTAGTAGAGACAGGGTTTCACTATGTGTTGGCCAAGCTGGTCTTGAACTCCTGACCTCAGGTGATCCACCTGCCTCGGCCTCCCAAAGTGTTGGAATTACAGGCGTGAGCCACCACGCCTGGCCTTCACAGCAAACTTCTTTATTCTTGTGTATCCATTTAAAACTTTTATACCCATTCTTTGTAATTTAAAAAGGCTCCCAATACTCCTTTTACCATAAAGCATGGTAGCTAGGGCCAGGCGTGCAGGCTCACATGTGCAATCCCAGCCTAGGCAACATAGCAAGACGCCATCTCCACAAAAAAAAACATTGTAAAAGAGCATGGTAGCTAAAATATTGCATTAAATTGAAAGAAGGCCGGGTGCAGTGGCTCACACCTATAATTCTAGCACTTTGGGAGGCCGAGGCGGGCAGATCACCTGAGGTCAGGGGTTCAAGACCATCCTGGCCAACATGGCGAGACCCTGTCCCTACTAAAAATACAAAAATTAGCCAGTCATGAGCCAAGATCGCACGACTGTACTCCAGCCTGGGCAACAGAGTGAGACACTGTCTCAAAAAAAAAAAAAAAGAAAAAAAAAAAAGAAAAGCAGTCCTCCTAAAAATGTGCACATATCAATAAAACTTACATATTACTCTCTGACTCATACTTTCTCCTATTCCAAGTTTTCCTTTTCATCAAAGTACTGGACTTGAATTTTTTTTTTTTTTCTTTTTTTTTGAGACGGAGTCTTGCTCTGTCCCCCAGGCTGGAGTGCAGTGGTGCGATTTTGGCTCACTGCAAGCTCCGCCTCCTGGGTTCACACCATTCTCCTGCCTCAGCCTCCTGAGTAGTTGGGACTACTGGCGCCTGCCACCACGCCCAGCTAATTTTTTGTATTTTTAGTAGAGACAAGGTTTCACCATGTTAGCCAGGATGGTCTCGATCTCCTGACCTCGTGATCCGCCCGCCTCAGCCTCCCAAAGTGCTGGGATTACAGGCGTAAGTCACCACGCCCGGCCCTGGACTTGAATTTTTTAACTGTGGGAAACAGCTTGTCCTATTAAACATCTAGTTTAATTTTTTCCTTTCGTATATGCATATATAATCCATTCTTCTGCATGATTAATACACTGTTTTGAAAAGTTCTGCTGTTTTTTTTTTGGGTTTTTTTTTTTTTTTTTGAGATGAAGTCTTGCTGTCGCCCACACTGGAGTGCAGTGATGCAATCTCAGCTCACTGCAAGCTCCGTCTCATGGGTTCACACCATTCTCCTGCCTCAGCCTCCCAAGTGGCTGGGACTACAGGCGCCCGCTGCCACGCCTGGGTAATTTTTTTGTATTTTTTAGTAGAGACGGGGTTTCACCATGTTAGCCAGGATGGTCTTGATCTCCTGACCTCGTGATCCGCCCGCCTCGGCCTCCCAAAGTGCTGGGATTACAGGGCTGAGCCACCATACCCGGTCTGTTTTTGTCTTTTTGAGACGGAGTCTCAACTCTGTCGCCTGGGCTGGAGTGCAGTGGTGCGATCTCAACTTATTGCAACCTCCGCCTCCCGGGTTCAAGCGATTCTCCTGCCTCCACCTCCCGAGTAGTTGGTTTTACAGGTGCCCGCCACTATGCCTGGCTAATTTCTGTATTTTTAGTAGAGACGGGATTTAACCACGTTGGCCAGGCTGGTCTTGAACTCCTGACCTCGTGATTTGCCTGTCTTGGCCTTCCAAAGTGCTGGGATTACAGGCGTGAGCCACCGCGCCTGGCCTTTTTTTTTTTTGGACGGAGTCTCACTCCAGCCCAGGCTGGAGTGCAGTGGTACAATCTCAGCTCACTGCAACCTCTGCCTCCCGGGTTCAAGTGATTCTCCTGTCTCAGTCTCCTGAGTAGCTAGGACTACAGGTGTGAGCCACCATGCCCGGCTAATTTTTGTATTTTTAGTAGAGACAGGGTTTCACCACGTTGGTCAGGCTGCCAGGCTGGTCTCGAACTCCTGACTTCATGATTCGCCTGCGCTGGCCTCCCAAAGTGCTGGGATTACAGGCGTAAGCCACCGAGCCCAGCTCCAGTCCCGGCCCTGCCCCTCCCCTCTTTTTTTGAGATGGAGTCTCACTCCAGCCAGGCTGGAGTACAGTGGCACAGTCTTGGCTCACTGCAACCTCCGCCACCTGGGTTCAAGTGATTCTTTTGCCTCAGCCTCCTGAGTAGCTGGGACTACAGGTGTGTGCTACCATGCCCAGCTAGTTTTTGTATTTTTAGTAGAGACAGGGTTTCGCCATGTTGGCCAGGCTGGTCTCGAACTCCTGACCTCAAGTGATCCACCCGCCATGGCCTCCCAAAGTGCTGGGATTACAGGCATGAGCCACTGTGCCCAGCCATGTTCTCTTGTTCTTTATGCAGTCTTTTCTGAATTGATCTTACAATTCACAAATTTCTTGTTAACTTACCGTATTTAGTTTATTTTACAACTTTTTTTCTTTTTTGAGACAGTGTCTCACTCTATCACCTAGGTTGGAATGCAGTGAAGTAATTATGGCTCACTGCAGCTTTGACCTCCTGGGCTCAAGTGATCCTGCTGCCTCAGTCTCCTGAGTAGCTGGAACCACAGGTGTGCGCCACCATGCCTGGCTAATTTTTTAAATTTTTAGTACAGACAAGTTCTCAATATGTTGCCCAGGCTTGTTTCAAACTCCTAGGCTCACGTGATCCTCCCATCTCAGCCTCCCGAAGTACTGGGATTACAGACATGAGCCATCACACCTGGCCTCCAACTTATTTCTAAAAACTAAGGAAGAGTCATAAAAATGCCAGAATGACCATGAAATTTTCTAAACTGGAACCCTGTAAAAATTTGGAAAACAAGTGTGGGGAAAACAGAACTGTAGTTATCAAAGATAATAGAATCTGAGTTTACTCCTTTATAAAATACATCATCAAGCTGGGTAACATCTAAGGGTTTTTCCAGTGTTGAAATTTTAGTCCCCTATAAATCTATTTTATTTAGTCCTTCATCCAAATTTGACTTTTTTGCGGGAGGGGGACACAGTCTCCCTCTGTCGCCCAGGCTGCAGTGCAATGGTGCTATCTCGGCTCACCTACGCCTCTAGGGTTCAAGTGACTCTCATGCCTCAGCCTCCTGAGTAGCTGGGACTACAGGCGCCCGCCACCAGGCCCAGTTGATTTTTGTGTATTTAGTAGAGATGGGGGTTTCAGCATGTTGGCCAGGCTGGTCTCGAACTCCTGACCTCAAGTGATCTGCCCGTTTTGGTTTCCCAAAACACTGGAATTAACAGGCATGAGCTACCGTGCCCAGACCCAACTCTTTTGACTTCTGACAGACTTAAAGCCTTATGATTACCAATTTTTGTCAGTAGATGGCGCTATATCAATGAAACAAAATTGATCAACAAAACTGGCCAAAGAATTACTTGGATGGCAGGTAATCCAAGACAAGGAAGAGTTACTTCTCTGCTTGAGTTTAAAATAATACCAATTTGAGGTTAAATTGGTTATTCCTAGCATCCTTAGGAAAGGAAGCTTACTTAGTGTAAGCATTAAGTTTTCTAAACACTGTAAAACTGGCATGTATAGACAGAATGCATTTAGAAAGAGTCCATCTACAAGGCTGGGTGCGGTGGTTCACGCCTGTAATCCCAGCACTTTGGGAGACCGAGGCAGGCAGATCACAAGGTCAGGAGTTCGAGACCAGCCTGGCCAATATGGTGAAACCCCATCTCTACTAAAAGTATAAAAATTAGCTGGGTAATGGTGGCGCTCGCCTGTAATGCCAGCTACTCAGGAGGCTGAGGCAGGAGAATTGCTTGAACCCGGGAGGTGGAGGTTGTAATGAGCCGAGATCACGCCACTGCACTCCAGCCTGGTGACAGAGTGAGACTCTGTCTAAAAAAAAAAAATATATATATATATATATATATATGTCTTAGAAAAATAAATAGCATTTGTTTTTGAAAAGTTTAATCTATTTATTTGTTTATTTAGAGACCAGGTTATGAGACTGCCTAATTTTTGTATTTTCGGTAGAGAAGGGTTCTTGTCATGTTGCCAGTGCTGGTCTCAAACCCCTGGGCTCAAGCGATCCACCTGCCTCGACCTCCCAAAGTGCTGGGATTACTGGCGTGAGATCTGGCCAAAAAATAAAACAGCACTGACTATTATCCACTTGATCCTTCTGCTATGAGCAAAAAGGGTCAGCACGCTTCTAACTGATCTCTACCTACTGCAAGCTTATCCTCCCTTTATCATTAATTAGCACGGCCTCAGAGAGGAAGAGTCATAGAATGGCATAATTGTTAAGTAAAGAAAGCCCCCAAATGGGGAACTCTAAAGTAAAGCATTCTCGTGACTTCGATCTTTACTCACTTTTATTTTTTGAGACAGAGTTTCGCTCTTGTCGCCCAGGCTGGAGTACAATGGAGCGCTCTCAGCTCACTGCAACCTTCACCTCCTGAGTTCAAGTGATTCTCCTGCCTCAGCCTCTCAGAGAGCTGGGATTACAGGCACTCACCACCATGCCCAGCTAATTTTTTTAATACTCTTAGTAGAGACAAGATTTCACTATGTTGGCCAGGCTGGTCTCGAACTCCTGACCTCAGGTGATCTGCCTGCCTCGGCCTCCCAAAGTGCTGGGATTACAGGCCTGAGCCACTGAGCCCGGCCCTTTACTTACTTTTTAAGTACTGTCTTAAGAGCAACTCGAATAAGAAGAATATAGAAAACAGATCCCCGCTTCTTCCTGAGCTTTCTTTACTGGCTCATTCCAGAGCATCTACATCCAGAAAGACTGTATTACTGGAGATTCCCAGCCAGACTTCCCAACGTGTTTTTTTGTTTACAATTAGTTCTCCAGGGTTTCAAGAAAGCTGTTTGTCAAAATCAGTAGAGAGGGCAGGGCTCGGCAGCACACACCTGTAATTCCAGCACTTTGGGAGGCCTAGGCAGAAGGATTGCTTGAGCCCAGGAGTTTGAGACCAGCCTGGGCAACGTAGTGAGACCCCACCTCTACAAAAAAATAATCAGCTGGGTGTGCTGGGAGGATCGCTTAAGCACAGGAGGTTGAGGCTGCTGTGAGCTGTGATTGTGCCACTGCACTCCAGCCTGGGTGACGAAGCAAGACTGTCTTTAAAAAAATGATAAAGAGGCTGGGCGTGGTGGCTCACACCTGTAATCCCAGCAGTTTGGGAGGCCGAGGTGGGCAGATCACGAGGTCAGGAGATAGAGCCCATCCTGGCTAACACGGTGAAACCCCATCTCTACTGAAAATACAAAAAATTAGCCGGGTGTGATGGCGGGCACCTGTAATCCTAGCTACTCGGGAGGCTTAGGCAGGAGAATGGCATGAACCCGGGAAGCGGAGCTTGCAGTGAGCCGAGATCACACCACTACACTCCAGCCTGGGGGACAGAGCGAGACTCCATCTCAAAAAAAAAGAAAAAAGAAAATGATCTATTATTTTATTTATTTTTTTGAGATGGAGTCTCTCTCTGTTGCCCAGGCTGGAGTGCAGTGATGCAATCTCAGTTCACTGCAACCTCCACCTCCCAGGTTCAAATGATCCTCTCCCTTAGCCTCCTGAGTAGCTGGGACTACAGATGCACACCACCACTCCTGGCTAATTTTTTTGTATTTTTAGTAAAGACATGGTTTCACCATGTTGGCCAGGCTGGTCTCAAAACGCTTGACCTCAAGTAATCCGCCCACCTCAGCCTCTCAAAGTGCTGGGATTACTGGTGTGAGCCACTGTGCCAGGTAATTTTATTTTTTTAATGACACAATTATCTTTTTTTTTTTTTTTTGAGATGGAGTTTCGCTCTTGTCACCCAGGCTGGAGTGCAACAACGCGATCTCAGCTCACCACCACCTCTGCCTCCCGGGTTCAAGCGATTCTCCTGCCTCAGCCTCCCAAGTAGCTGGGATTACAGGCATGTACCACCATGCCCAGCTAATTTTGTATTTTTAGTAGAGACAGAGTTTCTCCATGTTGGTCAGGCTGGTCTTGAACTCCCAACCTCAGGTGATCTGCCTGCCTCAGCCTCCCAAAGTGCTGGGATTACAGGCATGAGCCACTGCACCTGGCCTAATTTTTATTTATTTATTTACTTTTTAAAGACAGGGTTTCACTATGTCACCCAGGCTGTTCTTGAACTCCTGGACTCAAGCGATCCTCCCGCCTCAGCCTCCCAAAGTGCTGGGATTACATGTGTAAGCCATCATGCCTGGTCAATTACCACTTTCTAAATTCCACCTGCACCTCTATTGTCAGGGGTACCTAGTGGCCTTTCCAGAATCCTGTGACACAAACTGGTTTGTTGTACCTTTTTGGCTCTTCTTAAATCCAGTCCTACTTAATTTTTAGCTTTTTCTGGTCAGTAACTAGTTTTCCAGCTGTTTTCTGACATCTCTACTTGTCTTTTTCCTATTTTTCTTGTCTCTTTAAAAATCTTCTTATTGGCCAGGCGGCATGGTGGCTCACGCCTGTAATCCCAGTAATTTGGGAAGCCGAGGTGAGTGGATCGCTTGAGGTCAGGAGTTCGAGACCAGCCTGACCAACATGGTGATACTCTGCCTCTGCTAAAAATCCAAAAAAGTAGCTGGGTGTGGTGGTGGGCGTCTATAATGCCAGCTACTCGGAAGGCTGAGGCAGGAGAATAGCTGGAACCTGGGAGGCAGAGGTTACAGTGAGCCGAGATTGCGCCATTGCACTCCAGCCTGGGCGACAAAAGCGAAACTCCATCCCAAAAAAAAAAAAAAAATCCTTTGACCATTACTTGTGTGAGATGTTCAAAAGGAGTAGAACCATGTGGTTCAACCAGCCATGTTTATCTGCAAAGTTTCACTGAAGTATCTAATAATAGTGAGTGCTTATTACGTGCCAGGTACTATTACACTTTACTCATTTATTTAAAAAATTTTGTTTAGACACAGGGTGTCGCTCTGTTGCCCAGTACAGTGACCTGATCATAACACACTGCAGTCTCGATCTCCTGGGCTCAAGCCATCCTCCCAAGTAGCTGGGACTACAGGCTTGTACCACCAAACTTGGCTAATTTTTTCAATTTTTTCTGGTAGAGACAAGGTGTTCCTATGTTGTTCAGGCTTCTTTTTTTTTTTTTTTTTTTTTGAGACGGAGTCTTGCTCTGTCGCCCAGGCTGGAGTGCAGTGGCGCGATCTCACCTCACTGCAACCTCCGCCTCCCGAGTTCAAGAGATGCTCCTGCCTCAGCCTCCTGAGTAGCTGGGATTACAGGCGCGTGCCACCACACCCAGCTAATTTTTGTATTTTTAGTAGAGACAGGTCACCATGTTGGTCAGGCTGGTCTCGAACTCCTGACCTCATGATTCACCTGCCTGAGCCTCCCAAAGTGCTGGGATAACAGGCGTGAGCCACTGTGCTGGGCCCCAGGCTTCTCTTAAACTCCTGGCCTCACACAATTCTCCCGCTTTGGCTTCCCCAAGTGTTGGGATTACAGGCATGAACCACGGCGCCCTGCCTACTCATTTATTATTTACGATACTCCTGGCCGGGAGCAGTGGCTCACGCCTGTAATCCCAGCACTTTGGGAGACCGAGGCGGGTGGATCACGAGGTCAGGAGATTGAGACCATCCTGGCTAACATGCTGAAACCCTGTCTCTACTAAATGTACAAAAAATTAGCCGGGCGTGATGGCGGGCGCCTATAGTTCCAGCTACTTGGGAGGCTGAGGCAGGAGAATGGTGTGAACCCAGGAGACGGAGCTTGCAGTGAGCCGAGATCACGTCACTGCACTCCAGCCTGGGCGACAGAGCACGACTCCGTCTCAAAACAAACAAACAAACAAACAAAAAAAAAAACAATACTCCCAAGAGTTACTAGTTGAAGCTAGTAACTGAGGAGACTGGACTACAAATGTGGGAGTATGGTTTTACAGTATGTACTCAAACCTCAATTTGAGATCCTCAGTTGTTCTTCTTAGCCAACTCGTATGGTTTATATCATAGTATTGTAAACAAAGAAATCTGGCATTGCCATAATTTTTACCTAAACATTTGCTGAGTCTGCTACATTTGAAGATTCCTAGAAAAATAATACTTTACATTTGCATTATACTTTACAGTTTACAAAGTGCTACCACATTATCTCATTTAATCTTCAAAACCATCCTGTGAGATAAGCCATTCAGATGTTATCTCTACCTCACAAATAGACCAAATTTAGATGAAATAAATCACCTAAGGTCACACAATTAAACAGAGCATAGCACTTCAGTAAGGCCATCTAGCAAGGCTAGGCTAAATGCCCTGTTGAACACATATAACTAGCAGCTAGCCACAAACCTACAGGGTAACATCCCTCCAGCCTGTATAAGGAAAGGACACAGAGGTCTCTTAAGATGACTCCTCCCTACAATTTGTCATTGGTAAATAAGAAAGTGACTGGTAATGATTTTTCTCAGAAAAGACCTTGAAAGGTATGGCTCTGTTAAAAAAAAAAACCAATGATTTTTAGTTGGTTTCTGGAATATGAAGGTATTCATTGTTTGTTAAACCTGCAGACAGAAACAAAGCTGGGTTTTTAATGCCCCAGCAGTCTTTTGAGTCTTTTAAATTGACAATGCTACATAATGTAGAATTTTTGAAGTTAAACATCTAGCAAGCAGACTACAGAAAGAACTACTGAGAAAATGTCAATTTTAAGAAACCAGGCCAGGCGCGGTGGCTCACGCCCATAATCCCAGCACTTTGGGAGGCTGAGGAGGGCAGAATCACCTAAGGTCAGGAGTTCAAGAAAAGCCTGGCCAACATGGCGAAACCTCGTCTCTACTAAAAATACAAAAAAATAAGCTGGTCACGGTGGCGTGCACCTGTAGTCCCAGTTACTCGAGAGGCTAAGGCATGAGAATTGCTTGAACCCAGGTGGCAGACATTGGCAGTGAGCCAAAATCGCACCACTGCACTCCAGCCTGGGTGACATAGCAAGACTCTGTCTCAATAAAAAAAAAAAACAAACAAAAAAAACCCCCAAAACTTGTTTACAGTGTCCCAAGGAATCCAGGAACAGTGTAAATCTGAATCGAGAGTAATTAATTCACAGCTCAATTTTAAGAGAAAGACTACTGTTGTGATTGTCCTCACCCACCCTCCACCCCTGCATTGAGGAGCTAAAAAATGTAAAGAAGCAACAATGCTACTTGACTGCAGAAGGCAGTGACGTAACAGACACAAACTTAGGCATTTCATTTTGTTTTGAAATAGTTTGTACTGTGAAAGGGTACGAGGCGGCTTCAAGAAGCCAGTATGGCCACAGCTCTTGGCTGCCACCATAAACATGAACTATGAAGTGCTATGCTAGGAACTTCCACGATTCTGATTTTTTGCCAGTTTGAAAAACCAAATTATAAATGTGAGGCCATGGTAGCACCTACAGACCTAAGAAACTAAACCAGTAGGGTTTCTAGCTAAATGCCAAGGTGAGGCATTTAAAATGTTGGTCAGGGCTGGGCACGATGACTCACGCCTGTAATCCCAGCACTTTGGGAGGCTGAGGCAGGCGAATTACCTGAAGTCAGGAGTTTGAGACCAGCCTAGCCAACATGGTGAAACCCCATCTCTACTTAAAAATACAAAAATTAGCTGGGCGTGGTGGTGCACATCTGTAATCGCAGCTACTTGGGAGCCTGAGGCAGGAGAATCACTTGACTTGAACCCAGAAGGCGGAGGCTGCAGTGAGCCTCGATCACACCACTGCACTCCAGCCTGGGCTATAGAGTGAGACTCAGTCTCAAAAAAAAAAAAAGAGAAAAATAAAAATAAAAAAATAAATAAAAATGGCCGGGCGTGGTGGCTCACGCCTGTAATTCCAGCACTTTGGGAGGCCGAGGCGGGCAGATCACGAGGTCAGGAGATCGAGACCATCCTGGCTAACATGGTGAAACCCCATCTCTACTAAAAATACAAAAAATTAGCTGGGCGTGGTGGCGGGCACCTGTAGTCCCAGCTACTCAGGAGGCTGAGGCAGGAGAATCAGTTGAACCTGGGAAGCAGAGGGTTGCAGTGAGCCCAGATCGCACCACTGCACTCTAGCCTGGGCAACAGAGTAAGACTCCATCTCAAAAAAAAAAAAAAAAAAAAAAAATTCAGAGGAAAGCAAACTCTGAGTTGAGAACCTTCACCTCTATGAGAATCAGAATCACCTATGGAGTTCAGAAATACAGATGCCTGCCTGGGTGCGATAGCTCACGCCTGTAATCCCAGCACTTTGGGAGGTGAGGTGGGTGGATCACGAGGTCAGGAGTTAAGATCAGCCTGGCCAACATGGTGAAATCCCAGTCTCTACCAAAAATACAAAAATTAGCTGGGCGTGGTGGTGTGCACCTGTAATCCCAGCTACTCAAGAGGCTGAGGCAGGAGAATAGCTTGAACCCGGGAGGCGGAGGTTGCAGTAAGCCAAGATCATGCCATTGCACTCCAGCCTGGGCAACAGAGTGAGACTCCATCTCAAAAAAAATTAAAAAAAAAAAAAAAAGGCTGGGCGCAGTGGCTCATGCCTGTAACCCCAACACTTTGGGAGGTCAAGGCAGGTGGATCACGAGGTCATCAGATCAAGACCATCCTGGCCAACGTGGCAAAACCCCGTCTCTAGTAAAAACACAAAAATTGGCCGGGCATAGTGGCACACGCATGTAGTCCTAGCTACTCGGGAGGCTGAGGCAGAAGAATCACTTGAACCAGGGAATCGGAGGTTGCAGTGACCTGAGATTGTACCACTGCACTCCAGAGCCTGGCAACAGAGCGAGACTCAGTCTCAAAAAAAAAAAAAGAAGAAGAAATACAGATGCTTAGACCCCACTCCACAGCAAATACATCAGAAAGTGGTGTTTTAAAAGCAGTATTTTAATTTTTTCTAATTAAAATCATATATTAACATTCAATTACAAAAATATATAATGTGGCCAGGTGCAGTGGCTCACGCCTGTAATCCCAGCACTTTGGAAGGCCAAGGCGGGTGGATCACAAGGTCAGGAGTTTGAGACCAGCCTGGCCAACATAGTGAAAACCCATCTCTACTAAAAATACAAAAAATTACCTGGGTGTGGAGCCAGGCGCCTGTAATCCTAGCTACTTGGGAGGCAGAGGCAGAAGAATTGCTACAACCTGGGAGGTGGAGGTTACAGTGTGCCAAGATGGCGCCACTGCACTCCAGCCTGGGCGACAGTGTGAGACTCCGTCTGAAAAAAAAAAAAAAAAATTTTTTTCTTGCTGCCAGGTGCGGTGGCTCACGCCTATAATCCCGGCACTTTGGGAGGTCAAGGTGGGTGGATCACGAGGTCAGGAGCTCGAGACCAGCCTGACCAACATGGTGAAACCCCGTCTCTTCTAAAAATACAAAAATTAGCTGGGCGTGGTGGCGCATGCCTGTAATCCCAGCTACTCAGGAGGCTGAGGCAGGAAAATCGCTTGAACCCGGGAGGCAGATGTTGCAGCGAGCCAAGATCACGCCACTGCACTCCAGCCTGGACGACAAAGCGAGACTCCATCTCAAAATAACTAACTAACTAACTAACTAACTAACTAACT